>NW_015557060.1:253413-282431 GCF_001515605.1 Sinocyclocheilus anshuiensis | reverse complement strand
TGTTGAGGGAACATGCTGGAGTCACGAGGAAACGTTTAACAGTCTTTAATCAAGAAACACAGAAGATAATCCACAATGGGAGCTTGAGCCAACACACATAGAGAACGAGTAGACCTGACCGAGACAGACTGCACAGACTGGGACTTGGGGATGCAGGGGATGATTGGGGAAACACAGGTGCATGGGATGACTAATCAAACTAATTAACAAAACGAGGACAGGAACATGACCAAATAAGGGAACAGAAACAGGGGCAAAACATGACACAGACAGTCCATGATCCTGACAGTCATCGCTAACCTATTATAGCTTGTGATTGTGTGCTATTTTAGTGTGTTGTAATAACATGGTTTGTGCTCTGGCTACATAGTCACTGCTGATAGGTATGCTTATGCAACTTTTGTGGTCCTGGCCACTGCCACAGGGACTTATGTTAAGTCAACACTGCTGAGGCGCCTTATTTTCTTCTTTGAAATATGGGCTCAGTGGAACGACTGGAAGAATACAGCTTGTGATGGGCACAACCTGCTGGTATAACTGCTTGTTTAGCTGTAAAAATGTTGCCATGCAAGTCACCTGAAACAAAATAACTCAGTTACATAAATGCCAACTCAGTTACATAAATGCTAACGCAGTTCAAAATTTTCAGTTTTCTTGCACACTGCAACTAAACATTTTGCAGCTGCTCAAAGTGCATGCATATTTATTTTGCGATTGCAATTCAGTGTTAGCACCACTGCAATAAGCTTTCTCTGGAACAGGGTTTTATAACTATATAAAATACAAATAATGATAAAATGTTGTAAGAGGTTTACATGTTTGTTAGCTGCATTGTTTGATTTAAAGCACACATACAAAGTGAGCTGCATTGTAAGTGTTTGCTCTCCTCGTGGCCCTGATGCAGTAGTGTACATCAGTAAATCATCCCCATGTATTGATCAGTCTTAGCTGCTTTATGGCCTGATGTTGTAAATGTCATGTTTTAATGGTGCGTGTTTGATATCAATCTGATTAAAGCAGTTACTTCCACAAAGAAACTGTACACAGCAAATATTCTTAATCTGTCATCAGTGATTACCCAGTGATTAAATAGCATGTACATTACTATATGACCATCAATTTGTCAAAGCAAACATTTCTCTGCCTTTTCTGTTTGTACTGTGTTTCAGTAGCAAGTAAAGGAGAGAATCAATTCAGAACAGTGTACTTCTGTCCACAGGGTTTCTTTGCCTTAAGCAAAGAACAACAGCTATGTGGCCATTTACTGGATGAGGAGAGACATTTTACAAAGACAAACTTTTGGTTAAGCAATATGTTTAAACCAAAAATCTCAAATTAGACCCTTTAATATTTAACTTGTTTTTACTAAAGATTAATTTGATTAAATGAAAAGCTAATTTTGCTGTCTACTGTATTTAATTTTTTTTGTAAATTTCTTTAGACTTTGAATACATGTAAGAAACAAATTTCTGTCTTTTTACTTTACTGTTTTTATTTAACTTTTTTTATTTCTGTGTTTCTGAAAATATGAAGCAGTGAAGCAGTGAAGTCTTGTTTGCACAAATATTTTGCATATTCATGTTTTTTAAAGAAATAATCACAAAAGATTATGCCAAGCAATTTAATAATTAATACTTGATTCATAAACTTAATTTACATTGCATGTTTTTTTATCAATTACTTGATTTAGATATGATTCATACAGTACAACAGCCTTTTATCTTTTAAAAGTTTTTTGGTTGTAAACTGGGCCATTTTCATATTATAATACACATGAGTATGTGCAGAACATAAAAGTGCCACAATAGTCATTTAATTGACTAGACAGTCGTTTAATTGAGTAGATAGATTTTTTTGCATGGGTTTTGCATCTAAAGAATACATTAAAACATTGATATTGCGACAGGAGCCCACAATAGCGAGAATTTATAGTGGCACACACATTAAGGCACGCCACTTTGGGAACAGACACACACACACACACACACACACACACACACACTGTACAACAGCTGGTGTGCTCAGTATGGGACTGATACGAAATCTCTACAAACAAGTGGCTGGACTGTGTTATTGAGCAAATGATCCTTAAACAATACAAACACATATTAACCATTAGGGGCTCTCAGGGGCTCCTTCACGCTTAATAGGCTTGCTTCATTTAGTGCTTATCATGGTAACATTTCCAGGTTATGTTCACCAGGCCTTAAGATAACAGGCAAGAGACGTGAGCACTATGTCAACAAGCTCATAGTGCCCTTATCATTACAGCTTAGTGGCACCTTAATAGGGACAGTAAATGATCAGCAGTACTTCAGCATTGCATTGACACACTGAGTCTGTAGTAGAATGAAGAGGCTTTTCCAGTGGTGGTGTGAATGGGGCTACTGTGGTTCTCATGTGGACAATGTGTGTTCGATTCCGGCTCACGCCATTATTTTCTATCCATGATCTATGTCATTATCTATATCCAATATTAATATCTTTTTTCTTTTTTTTTTAAATAGCATTACCATTTGCCATTGGCTTTATTCACATTATTAAGCACAATCATCTCATTTTCATAGTATAGTCTGTGTTCTTCACAATTTATAAGTGCACTTGATGAGTGAAGATCACATGCACATGTTCACTGTCTGGGGTCAGTTTCATAAAAAATAAATGAATGGAACAGCGAGAAGGGGAGCTGGTGACAGCGGCTCGTAAATTAAGAGTCCAGACTAGGACAGCGTGACCTGAGAATCTGTCACCAAGAGGGACGGATAGCAAGAGGTGCACATATATTCTGCAGAAGGCCTTGTTTAGGTTCCCACTGACCTTGTGTTTGTGTTTGGGTCTGACACTTTTATTGATTAGTGCACGGAACTGAGGTTCTGCTCAGAAGACCCTTATGAACACACCATGGAGCGGAATCCCTCAGAATGAGCGCTGTCATATTGAAGTTAACTTTCTGTACTGGCATATGACTGAATCTCTTGTGTGTTATAGCTTTTAAAAATCTTTATTTCTGGTCGTTTTTCGCAGCTAGGAGACACTAAAGATCTTCCTGGATCTTGCAGGAAGAATATCCTAGTTTAAAGGTTATAATTAGCAAAAAAATAAATAAAAAATCTACCATGTATTCATTCACTTATAATTTAATGATTGATTGATTGATTGATTGATTGATTATTTATGTAATATGTTTGGAATGTATAAGTGATGACGACATATGACAGGTTTCTCATCCATGGTATGCAGAGAAGAAAAAAAAGGTAACAGGTCTAGGTCACAGCAGCTATTTGTTTACATTTAGCCATCATTATTAATAATCTCCTTTATGTTGTGAGACTACTTTTCTTATCGAATGAACTGGTCATGTGTTTCAATGCAAAAGAATGACTCAGCTACTCAGACATGGTCAATTTGTGGCTTATGTTTCAGTCTCTATCAGCACAATAAGCAGCCAGTTTTTCTGTTCTGGAGACCCCCGAACATTCATTTTATCATGACAATGATGAAGAAAGAGGCCTGGGCCCTGACAGACACTGAGCCAGAGGAAACCATGAAATAAGTCTCTAAAGCTGAATAATATAGACTAGTGCAGTGGTGCCTCTCACTCTGCACACCCTGACATCACCAGTGTCAATTTAGATTCTGTAATATAATATGTCAGAAATCATATATGTCAATAAATATTTCAATGTAGTCTATCTTCTAGTCCATGGTTTTCCCAAACAGGGGTTCACAAATATAGCTTAAACTTTTTGTGATATAGCTTAGTGCAATTATTAAACCAAAAGCTGTGATTTATTATTATTATTTTTATTATTATTATTATTGTTTTTTAAGTATATTCTGATGTGCTGCATATTTCAGAGTGAAGCAGAAGCGTACAATCCGAGTAGCTCAGTTCACAGTAAATGCAGCACACTCCATCTCTGCATGTGCTGGCAGTTTACAGAAATGTAAAAGCTCTGATTTGAAATATTAATAGTGAAGAGTTCAAGACTTAAATATTAGTAATATTAGTAATCCGCTTCTAAAGTCGTTATATATGGAATGCTGTTTCCGGGTCCAGGCCTCTACTAGTTTCAGTTAAGAATACTATCTCAACAGCCATTTATGAGCACTGTTTGTTCATATTACACATTTAAGCTCAGATTTTATAAACTCACATTGTGCTCTATAGTCTATGTACTCTGACACTAATATTTTAACAATTTCTTAAAGATGAATCACGGTCTGGCCATCTAAGATATCATTATGAATAGCCTATAAAGGTTACAATCATGATTTTTTTTGTAGTATTGTGAATGTACATTAGAATTGTTGTTTGCTTGTGCATCTAATAGAGCATTTGAACCTGGAAACGTCACTTTGTGGTTACTTAACAAGAGGTTAAAACTGTTTAGTGGAATTGACAACTGATGTCTAACTTCTATACTTACAGTTTTTTTTTTTTTCAACTGCTTACACACAAAATCTTTACTTGTCACACAATTTCTGAAACCTGACACTCAAACACCAGAACCACACACACCAAATCTGCAAAACCACATGCTAATTCTCGGCCTTGGCCTTCAATTTCATAAAACACTTTTTGCAAAACACAACACACAATTCTCTATGTATCACACAAAAATCTAATAATATTAATATTATGGCAAAGGTGTTTGCGAATGTTTGCTTTTGAGATGTGTTTGTGATATTTTGAATGCAGTGCTTCATTTTGCAAGAGATGTGAGGCATTTTGCATTTTGTGTGTGTGCTATTCTTGGATTTGTGTGTAAAGTTTTGATAATGTTTTGAAAATGCGTGTAAGCAGTTGAAAAAACTGTAATAACTGAGGACAGTTTACAGTCTGTTTAAAGTAATATTTTTTGTCTTAATAATTTAAGTTCTTAAGTACTGGGGGAAAAAAAGTACATTTATGTTCTGTAATCAACATAATAAACATTCCTTTAAATAATAAAACTATCATCGTGTAACATTTTACAGTGACATATATGTGCTGTCTTGCTGATGGGGGTGTAGAGAGATAAAATAGAAGAGGGACAGATGGTTTTGTTTCTTGTGGTCAGGGAACACGGGATCACTGATCAGAACACAGGTCACATGTTCTCATTACAGGACTCTAGCACATGCCTGACATAATGGAACTAATTAACAGTTTGGCTTTGATAAAGAAGACCAAGTATATGGCAACAACAATCTGAGTGATAGTAATGCTGTATGAGATTAAATTCAGAAATTGGAACTGACTTGCTATCCGACTCTAAATAAAACATATCTATGGTGAACATGGAGTCGCACATAGAATGCGATAGTTTGAATTGCAGATTACAGAGTTTGCAGGAAAGAATGGCTGACATATTTCTCAATTTTCACTTTTGTCTCACTCCTCCATATTTAAAGTAATATTTATTCCACATAATAATGTAACATTTATATTAATTATGTACAATATTATGTGTATTATTAATGATGTAGTATGTATTACATATAACAATATTGCATTTTTTTCTGTCTGATAAACTCTCTACAACTTATTTTAGAGCCTATTGTATTTTACAACAGCAGTTTGGAAACCAATGTATTTGAAATCTGTGATGCAATATGGTGTTTGTGCGCCACCTAGTGATAAAAGTGTGAAAAGAGTAAACACATAACATTTGGTATTACAGTTGTATTATTTTGGTGGTCGCTAGCATTTTGTTGAGGTCTACAGACATACTTTGTTTCTCTGCTATAAATTAAGACAAGGATTTAAATATTGGACAAAACTGACTGACCATCAGCTGCAAATTATTTGAATATTAGGCAAATTAATTTGAAATATTTTACAGCATCTTAAACCATCAAAAATATCCATGTCCCCTACGCCCCTATATAGACTTGTTTATAAGTTTGAGGTTGTTGCATATCATGACATTTTAAGGTTATTGCATATAGGCCTATATAAGTAGCAACTTTTCAGTTATTAAATTTGTTTTAACAGTAAAAATTGAGAAAAGCTCAACTGAAAAGCTTAATCATATCATGTCATATCATAAAGCTGATATCACTGGAAAACAACTTTGATCTTTTTTTCTTTTTTTTTGTCTGTTGTTACTTATTTTATCAATTCTGATGTTTTCTACCTCAATATGTCCACTCTAAGAAATTATACTAATGTAACGTTTTATAAAATGCTCAAATTCTTTATTTGATGAACCCTCTATTTTAGCTTCTTTATGCTCAGATATGGGGTAGTCAGAGTGTCCACTGTTAGTGTCTGCCTTGTTGTTATATCAGAAGATCTAACACATTGATAGTGTACATGGTGATGGTGAAAGTAATACATGTTTAAGTTAAAGAAGTAATGTTTTAAAACTTCATTAGTAATGGTTTGCATGTTAAAAAATAAGTAAATAAATAAATTCAGGTTTTGCCCACTCTTTACCCTGTAATTATGTTAAGCATGAGCTGTTGGTTTTTTGTTTGTTTGTTTGTTTTAACAACAACTTGTTAAGTTCAGCAAAACAATAGCAATTCTCTCAATTAAAAGGTATTGGAGTATCAATAATCATTTCATTAAAAAGTAAACAAAATTGTCTGTCATGCATTTAAATCTAAAACAAACAAGCAAGCAAGCAAACAAACAAACACACAAATAAATAAATAAATTGGCAAGACAATAAGCGCAATATATGTTTTTAAAACAACCTTGATTTGGTTATAAGAGTACAAAGGAGCATGGGTTTTATAAGATAATATACACAATCCCATACACTTCACTCATAAGTCTTGCAAACTGCTGTTGATTTATCCCTGTACTTTTTTTTGGCTCTTCCTTTCATTAGTTTTGCTTCATAATGCTCAAATTTATTTACCTGAGCTTGACCAAAACACTGCAGTTGAACACAGCTGATACCAGTCTTTTTCTACCCTTATCTGATAATTGTCTGTCATGCATTTAAATCTAAAACAAACAAGCAAGCAAGCAAACAAACAAACACACAAATAAATAAATAAATTGGCAAGACAATAAGCGCAATATATGTTTTTAAAACAACCTTGATTTGGTTATAAGAGTACAAAGGAGCATGGGTTTTATAAGATAATATACACAATCCCATACACTTCACTCATAAGTCTTGCAAACTGCTGTTGATTTATCCCTGTACTTTTTTTTGGCTCTTCCTTTCATTAGTTTTGCTTCATAATGCTCAAATTTATTTACCTGAGCTTGACCAAAACACTGCAGTTGAACACAGCTGATACCAGTCTTTTTCTCCCCTTATCTGATGTGTGTGTGTGTGTGTGTGTGTGTGTGTGTGTGTGTGTGTGTGTGTGTGTTTTACATGGGATCCAGCTCATAAATACCTCCTCTGACACATACTGTAAAGCATGTAAGCCATTGTTGAGCAGTGAGCAGGATATATTTTCTCCTTTGAATGTTTGTCACAATCTCCTGATTATCTTTCGACAGAGTCTGATCTTTCACTTCCAGCAGACAGAGGAACAGATTGATGGATACTTCAGTGGAGAGTCCATATCCTTCTTTTATCTTCTCTTTAATGTAAATGTATGTGTGGTACTCCTAATGCTTTTTTAGCTGTTTGGTGTGTGTCGGTAGATCCTGTAAGAGTCTCTGATTGGACTCCAGTGAGATGTGCAGCAGGAACCGATCCAGATGTCCATTCTCACTCTCAAGGGCTTTATTTACTTGATGCTCATTACTAATTCTCTTCCTGAAATATTCCTCCTTCCAAGGCTTATTGAGTCCCTGAATTTCTCTCAGACTGTTGATGTATTTGAAGGGAATCTGAATAAACTGAGCTAAATAAACTTATCACTGCATCTAAACCAACAACATGCCTGTTAGATCCTGTACCCACTAAATTACTGAAAGAGTTGTTACCTGTAAAAAAAAAAAAAAACATATACTGTATATATCTAAGAATTTCCGTCAGGTTTCAAGCCCCATCATGGCACAGAAAGTGCACTTGTTAAAATTACAAATGACTTGCTTCTTGCATCAGAACAAGGCTCATTACTCATTATTAGTTCTCATTACTAGTTTTACTTATATCTTAATGCTTTTACTTATCTTAATGCTGCGTTCGACACTGTTCATGACATACTCATAGATTGATTACAAAACTATATGGGTACCTTTTTTAATTATTATTATTATTATTATTAATGTTTTTTGAGCAGCAAATCAGAATACCAGAATGATTTCTGAAGGATGGTGTGACTGGAGTAATGATGCAAAAATGTTTGCTTTGAAATCACTATAAATTAATTTTTTTAATATATGTATGTTTAATGTCTTCATGTTTCCAAACGTTTCTGTTTTTCTGAAAACAACTGTTTTCATACAGCAATAGCTGGATGCTTTTGTCCATGTTAGGAGTTTCCTCATTCGACTTTCTGCGCGAGAGTGTCCTCCGGCTTCGAGTATGAATGAAACATACACTGCACATAGTGTTTAGCGCTCTGTGATGTTCATCTCGCCTTATTCTGGGTCCGAATAAAACATCAGATCATGCACAGACTATCCTGTCTCTTTGAATTTAAATCTATATTTATTCACCGGCTCTTGAAAACCTCTATGCGAACACACTTGCCCGAAAAAGTGCGGGGGACGAATTTACGTGATATTAAAAGTGGGGGGGATACATCCCCCGCGTAATCTACGCCCCTGAGTGCAAGTGTGGATCTGTTTTAGGCCCTCTGCTATTTTCAATATGCATGTTGCCCCTTGGTAATATTATATGGGATTAGTTTCCGTTGTTATTCTGATGATACTCAACTATGTATTTCAACAAAACAAGATAAAACTTCTAAATAATCTAAGCTAACAGAATGTGTGAAGATGTAAAAGCCTGAATGGCCTGAAGCCTGAATCTCCTATTAAATTCGCATAAGAAAGAGATATTACTTATTGGACCAAAAAACAGTACACAAAATGTCTTTACAATTACAATTTGCATTTAGACGGTGTACTGTTACTTCATCTACTGTCAAATACTTCGGTGTTATATTAGACAACAACTTGTCTTTTGAAAATCTTATTTCACATGTTACAAAAACAGCATTCTTCCATCATTGCCAAGCTACGGAACATGTTACCTGTTTCTGATGCAGAAAAGCTAGTTCATGCATTCATGACCTCAAGACTGGACTATTGTAATGCACTGCTGGGTGGTTGTCCTGCATCTTTAATAAACAAGCTACTGGTAGTCCAAAATGCAGCTGCTAGAGACCTTACCAGATCAAGAAAATATGCATATACTACCCCCAATTTTGCAGTCACTACACTGGCTACCCATTACGTTACAAAATACAAAATATTTACAAAATATTTTTTTTGTAAAAAACATTTACAAAATATTGCTACTTGCTTACAAGGCCCTAAAATGGTTTAGTTCCTGCATACATAACCAGTCTTCTATCATGCTACGATCCATAATGCTCCTTAAGGTCGGAAAACTTTTGGTAGTACCTATAGCAAAGTCTACTAAAGGAGGCAGAGCTTTTTCGCATTTGTCTCCTAAACTCTGGAATAGCCTTCCTGATAATGTTTAGGGATCAGACATACTATCTCTATTTAAATCAAGATTAAAGACACATTTCTTTAGTGAGTGAAAGTGAAGTGACATGTGGCCAAGTATGGTGACCCATACTCGGAATTACTGCTCTGCGTTTATCCCATCCAAAGTGCACACACACAGCAGTGAACACACACACACCCGGAGCAGTGGGCCGCCATTTTTTGCTGCGGCACCCGGGGAGCAGTTGTGGGTTCGGTGCCTTGCTCAAGGGCACCTCAGTCGTGGTATTGAAGGTGGGAGAGAGCGCTGTACATTCACTCCCCCCACCCACAATCCCTGCCGGTACGAGACTCGAACCCGCAACCTTTGGGTTACGAGCCCGACTCTCTAACCATTAGGCCACGACTTTAGCCAAGCATTCACATAACATATCTCAAAACCTTGTACTCCAGTTATATCTGATCAAATGCACATTATCATTCTTTGCTTGAAATGTTAAGAACAGCAGCTGATGTTGATGTTGATCTTTGATGTTGATGTTAAACTTTGACTCTGTGCAGTTCATCACCTACTAGCTGGTCTCCAATCTCCAACAGCAGGGCTGCTTGGGTGTCATCCACCCTGAGGTCAGAGGTCACTGGTCCATTACTGAAGTTTTCAGGTTGCACCATGGACATGCTATCCTTCACAGACACACTGCTGGGTCTTGGAGACTCTGATCACTCTCCTGCTGATACTGACAAAAGACAACAAAACAGTATTTTACACATACTTGCAGTATAGCTTGCACTACAGAATTTCAAAACCCCTATAGAACTTCCAGAAAGTCTTCTAGCGATGCTACCTGTTCCACAGCATCCCTAGTCCCACCTGGCAGTTGACATTGAAATGGATCTCCCTAACTCCAACGGATATACCAACATTGTGGCATTCATAGACAGATTCTTATAACCTTGCCATCTTATTCCACTTTAGGGACTACCCATGGCCATGGAGACTGCTAATGCTCTTTTCAATTAAGTTAAATCCATAAATCAGGAATTACGGATTGCCAGATGATATGTCATGGACCGGGGACAACAATTCACATCACAGGTTTGGAATCCTTTTACAGTGGAGAACAGCAGAGGTGGAGAATATTGGCCAAAACTGCTTCACACACTTATTCACAGGACTTCCAATATGTCTTGAGGTACCAGCCCTCCTTGTTCCCCTGGACGACTGGATCAGGAGGAGTGAGTGGGTGTGGGACAGTGCCCATGTCAGGATTCAAAGAGCCATAAGACACCAGAGTATTCAAGCCTGAATAAGGCTGAACTCAATAAGGTGTCCCCACCCCAATTATCAACCAGTCCAGAGGGTCTGGTTATCTACTCTAGAGAATTAGAACCCCTCATGATTGTATGGTTTGAAGGAGAAATGATAGAAATAGAAGAGAAGAAAGAGACACCTTCCAGGGACGCTGGAATAATTGTTGCTTGGACAGAGCAATGACTGCTATTTTATTCATTTGCTTAGCACGTGAGGGGTAAGCAAGAATCTAAATGGCTGGGTTGGAATTTTTGGAAGTCTTTGATAAGGAGGGAGATTTGAGGATTATTGATGGTGGGCCACTGATGACCGAAAATTAGTTTGGATAAAAAATGGATGCCGCTAAGATATGTTTTTATAGATCCGGGTTGGATCTGTTTAAAGTAGTGTACAAAGGTTGCAAAAGAAGAAATAGTGGTGAGAGAAAAGTCTGGAAATTGTAGCTTATGATGAAAGTGGAAAGATTTGAAACAGTTCCAAGCTGTCCAATATGAGCTGAGCATTGTTGGGTGTGAGTTTGCAAATCTTTGTGACCCAAAAGGCCACTATAATCCACAAGGGGTTGTGATACAGTTCAAAATGTCAGGGAGAAGAAGGAAACAGTAAAATGATGGCTCACCTGCAATTGTACATTCGTGCAGTGGTGGTGTTTATTTTCAGTGCAAAGGGAAGTATTTACAGGGTCAACACGTGAAGTGCACAATCCAAAAATAGTCCAAAACTATAAAGAAACAACAAAAGGCAAAAATGTACAAAAACAAAGTATCCACAATATACACAGTATTATCCTTTCACGGCACCACAGTAGTATGTTCACAGTCTTAATAACAAGCAAAAACTGGTTGGTCTGTTTTCCCTTGCATACCAAACACTTACTACAGGTAAATTCATCTCCACATAAACACACACATAATCCGGAACACATAATACATTACATTACATATGCATTATTAACAAAAATAGTTATATGAACATACATAGACGTTTATCCCCATTCATCTTTTATGTATTTTTTTAATACTACGCACTAACATGTACTTGTCAACTTCCAGCTACTCTGTGCAGGCGTGACATGGTTAGATGACATCATAAGATGCTTAGTTCGATTTGGCCGACCAACTTTCATCTCCCGCTGGAAGATCAACTCACAATACAAACAAACACACACAAAACAATCACTTAAATGTATGAAGTGTCCGGAATATGAACTGCAAGGGAATATGTGAATGGAATGATGTCTGTGGAGGGCTGGAATCACATGTGTACCTGCTTCTCCCGACCGTGGAAATAGCAGAGGGGAAATGATTATGTGCATGAGGCAAGCATATGTAAGTGTGTTTATGTTTCCAGTACTGCCACGCTCAGTGGTGACAACTGCTTCGTCACATTGGGGATATGGATAGATAAATTAGGGAGAGGGTGGTATACTGGAATGTCAGGTTTGAAAAAAGAGACACTGGAGTGGGTGACAGGTCTGTGGAAGATCAAGGTTGGGTGCAGGGCATTGACTGACCAAGTTGGAACCGCAGGAATGATGGAGCCCAGTGGAGTCTGAAGACTGACAGACCCAGGTGGGAGTGTGGAGCCAAAGAGGAGCTGAAGGGTCAGAAGGCCAAGGTGGAGTCCAGGGCTTTGAGGACTGAGATGAAGCCACAAGCACACCCAGTGGAACACAGTTTTGCCAGCTCACACACATGGTCAGACTCTCTGGGAGGCTCTGGCTCCAGGGCGATGGTTGGCTCATTCCTGTTCTCTGGCTCATTTATCGTGGCAGGCTCAGTCTCTCTGTTTGCAGTGGGCTCTGTCTTTGCATTCACTGGAAGCTGGCTGGCACTCTGACCTTCTCCTCATTCTTGCAGATGGGCAAAGAGGAACCATTGTTGAGGGGTACACACACCATGTTATCCCTGTCCCTAGATGCTTGTTTCCAGCCAACACAATCTTGTCTTCCCTTGAGGCTTGTCCAGAAAACCAAGGTTTGTCTTTCTGTCAGTGTTGGTTTCTGGTAATGAAAATACAATTCAGGATCTAGGTGCAACAACACTTTACTATAGCAAAAACTCAAAATAACAAGATACTCAAGATATTGGTACTTGCAAAACACGAACAAAACAACACAAAAATATCTAATGAAGACAAAGAACTGAGGAAAACAATGGACTTAAATACATAGACCAAAGTAATCGAAGCGATGACTACCAGTGGCCTGTAGCACGAAGCGAGATTAACAAACTCAGATCTGCAGAGCGAGTTTTGAGTTGACAAAACCCGATAAAGCCAACCTGGGGTGTATTCCAGAAAGGAGGTTCAACAAACTCTGAGTTAAAACTTGAACTCTGAGTTGACTTACCCTGAGATTGGAAACTCTAAGTTTTCGGTTTCAGAACAGCTGAACAGAGTTAGTTCAGAGTCAATCCCCTCTGAGTAGGTTGACTCTGAGTTTAGCGTTGAACAGAGTTAGTTCAATCCATTCTGAGTAGGCTGACTCTGAGTTTAGTGCGTGCACCACGACTATGAAAAGCCATGATCAATGGAGCTCCGAAATTACAATTCACCATGGCAACAGCTCCCGCCAAAAAAGACTTCCGCTACGGCATACGTAACTTTAATTCTAAATTAATGTTATCAGAGGTGAAAACTGGCAGAAAGGTAATTTATTGAACTAATATTCACTTTCATGGTATCCCACGGGCAAAAAAAAAATAATAAAAATTGTGGCAGCAGAAAAATAATAAACATAAAAACATCATTCAATCAGGTAAAGCTTCAAGCGTGAAATGGGTGTAGGCTAACGTTACATGACTTTACATATATATATATAATAGGCTATATTACATATTGTAATATTATATAGTGTTGTGCGATATCTGTTACGCCCACTGAAGGCTCGTCAGTAGATCACACATGCGCTGATAGCGCTGAAGTGAACTAACCCTGGAACATAACCTGCTCCGGAGCAGGTTATCTTCAGAGAGCAAGTTACTATGGTTACTTACCCTGAAAGTAACCTCCGATTTTGGAACCGAAAGCTGAGGTTATCCGCTCGCTTATCCTGAAACATACCCGGGTATGTCACATAACCTGCTTTTTGGAATACCCCCCTGCTCTGGAGCAGGGTAGCCATGTAACGTAAGTTACCATGGCGACGAAACACGCTAAAAACCAACCCACCTTCTGAAAACAGGTTTGATTGACATTTAGATATATACAAGCATGACCTAAAACAACTTATGCACAAACACACTGGACCCCATGAAACCAAAATAAAAGTTTTATGTAAGAAAGACAAAAAAAAACTTGTGATGTTCAGTGTTCAGTGAATGTGGTGTATATGTGTAAGTGTGAGTGTATGCCAGAGACACTGTAGAAGGACTCTGTGCTGGCTGGCCAGATAGACTCCTTCTCTATTAGATTGTGGTAAATGGGCAGGTATGTTATTGCTCACATCATTGTGCCAGACAGTGAATCCATTAGCAGAGCAGAACAGGCTCCAGGGCTTTTCAATGTATTCATACCAACAGTCACTCCTTACTTTCCTGCTGATTCCTTTATATTTCACTGCTACATGAGTCATGACCCCAGCTGCTCCATTCAACCTTCCAGTAACATTGACTCTCTTGACACAGAACCTGCGGACATGTATCAAATCTCTCAGAATGATCAAGATACGGCTGCTGCACTTCCACATATGTGATCTTTCTGTTCCCTTCAGACAGGATGACATGAGCATTTGTTGTGTTTGGAATTAGTGTAAGATCACAGGAATCTGAACACAAGAAGAGAGAGGAATACATGAAGGAAAGTTCTACAGCTGTACTGTAAGTGTCGGTCTCTCTCTGTGTGTGTGTACCTGGTATTCCCTACATCATAGGGACCAAGTGTCTCTACAAGGATAGTAATACCAGCAAATATTTACCTTGTGGGGATATTGTTTGGTCCCCATGAGGAAAATAGCTTATAAATCATACATAATTATTATTTTTTTGAAAATCTAAAATAGCAGTAGGGTAAGGTTAGAGTTAGGGTTAGGGAACAGGAAAATACAGTTTGTACAGTATAAAAAACATTAAGGTTAGGGTTAGTTTTATGGGACTGGAAACCCAATTTGTGTGTGCATGTTTATGTGGTTTATGAGGACACAAATTTGTATAATAACATGGGTATGACATAGGTATTACAACGAGAAGGTGATTTATGAGGACATTTTCAGTGTCCCCGTAATTCAAAAGGCTTATAAATAATTCAGAATGAGTTTTTTTGAAAATCTAAAAATGCAGAAAGTTTCATGTGAGGGGTAGGTTTAGGGGTAGGGTTGGTGTAGGGCAATAGAAAATACGGTTTGTACAGTATAAAAACCATTACGCCTATGGAGAGTCCCCATAAACCATAAAAACAAACCTGAGTGTGTGTGTGTGTGTGTGTGTGTGTACAGGTGTGACTATACTTGTGATTGATTGATGGATCTTGTCGAGCAGCATGTTTGCATTCATTATTGCATTACAAAATTGCTAGTCACCGGAATCTTGTCATGTTGCATCTGGTTATCTCATGCTGTTAAAGCAACAACTGTAACAGAAACTTTTGACACACTTGACAACTTCAATCATTTCTAAAGTTTTACTGATACAAGCATCATTAATACAGGCCTACTAACATTCTGTTTATCATATTTCATCTATAATTTAGATCAGATTCTCTGCAGAGAATTCTGCAGAGTTTAGCACCAACCCTAATTAAACTCATATTTCTAGCGTTCCAGTACTCCTGAAAATGACTTAATTAGCTTGTTCAGATGTTTTTGATTAGGGTTGTAGTTAAACTCTGCAGGAAATTGGATCTCAAGGACCAGAATTGACCAGCCCTGATCTAACTTATAGATGAAATATAATGAACAGAATGTTTTAGATATTTGTAATTAATATATAAAACTTTATAAACTCTATATATATAATATATATATATATATATATATATATATATATATAAATTGCCTGACGTATATACAGTATATATATATATGAACTTTTGTTCAGCTTGGTATGTTTATATGTTTTGTGCACAGCTGATATAAGTTATCATCTACCCTCGTCTGATGTGTTTTATTATTTGAGCTCCAGCTCATACAGCACATCTTCTGACATCTGATGCATGTAGTTGGCGATTGTTGAGCAGTGAGCAGGAGATTCTTCTCTCAGTGTTTGCCTGATTTCACAAATTCCTGAATCTTTCTGGATAGATCGTTCATTTCTAGTAGACAAAGGAACAGATTGATGGCTCTTTCAGTAAAAATAAAGGTGCTTAAAAGGTTCTTCACAGAGATGCCATAGAAGAACCATTTTTGGTTCCACAAAGAACCATTCAGTCTAAAGAACCATCTATTTCTTACCTTTTTATAATCTGAAGAACCTTCTTTTGCCACAAAAAAACATTTTGTGAAACAGAAAGGTTCTTCAGATGTTAAAGGTTCTTTTTCGAACCATTTAGACAAAAAAGGTTCTTCTATGGCATCGTGAAGCACCTTTAGTATTAAACTTTTTTTTTTTTCACCTTCTCTTTAATGTACTGTGTGGTCCTGGTGCTCTCTAGGCTATTCACCGTGTGTGTCAACAGGAGTATATGATCTCTACTGGACTCCAGTGAGACGCCCAGCAAGAACTGCATGAGCAGATCCAGGTGTTTGTTTTCACTCTCAGTGGCTTTATCTACTGCACCTTTATGCATATTAGATGCACTACATCTATAAAGTTCAATGTGTCAGCATTTGTTATTATGTAGGCTAATGACAAAAAGGCAGCAAGAAACTTGAATAGATGAAGCTATAGACTTTCCTCTGATGAATTACAGATTCCTTCTTAAACATCTCAATGCAAATGCCAGAATTCACTTAGACGTCAGTGATGTCAATAATGCCAATGATGCCTCTCTCTTCCAGGTCCTCCTCATATTGCCCTTCATCAGCTGTTTGAAAGTCAATTCAGTAAGTTTTACAATCACCTGTTGGACTGCAGAAGTTTCTGTAAATCTCTCTTTTCGAGCATCTGATTCTTCATGTTGACCTAAATCAGATGGAAATGGATCTACATTACAGTCAGAAATTTAAGTGATTTCTGAACTGATGTCTTCTTTCAGGAGCTTTTGAAGCACATCAGAAGACTGGGATTTGGCACATGATGTGGATGATTTTTGCTATTTTGATGCATTAGATGATTCTGCTGGGTTGACGCTAGTCACTGATTCTGTTCTTGAAATATTCCTCCTTCTGAGGCTTATTGAATCCCTGAATTTCTGTCAGACAGTTGATGTATTTTGAGGGGATCTGATTTGCGTCTGGTCTGGAGGTGATCTTGATGAGAGCAGAGAGAAGCAGCTTCCCTTTCATGAGGCTTGACATCAACACATCCACTGAAGAATTCTCAGTCACATCAGACACTTTCTGAGTATCTGAAAACATCAGTATCATTCTGCTTTCATCCAGACCATCAACGATAAATACTGAGTCCAGATCTTGAAGTTCAGGATGAAGGTCCAGCAGAAGTCTGTGAAGACTGTACTGATGATCTCAAATCAAGTTCCTGGAAGCACAGACATTTGATTTGGTCTTTCCCTTCACATCCTTGTTCAGGTGAAGCCTTAAAGATGCCATTGCAGTAGATTGCAGCATGGAGTGTTATGTTTTAGCTATTTCCTCCATTTGAATAGAAACGTACTTGGTTACAAATGTAACCTCGGTTCCCTGAGATACGGGAACGAGTACTGCGTCTTGCTAGACAATATGGGAAAAAGTCCTTTTTTCTCCTGAACTAAGCCTTTTTCAATCACGCAGTGAAACTGCACGCCCATTGGTTCATGCAGTATGTTTTAAAAATGAACCAATGGCTCGGCAGCGGTGCTGCACGAAACTATGGCTGCGAAGCCCGCCAGAATGGGTGGAATCATCAGGCTATATAAGCGGCCGCTTCGCCATAGGATTCAGGTTACTTCAACTGAAGCGACGACTGAGTCGTGCAGCTGCATGGCACGGCTAGCAACGCAGTACTCGTTCCCGTATCTCAGGGAACCGAGGTTACGTTTGTAACCGAGTACGTTCCCTTTCGATACTACACTCGTACTGCATCTTGCTAGACGCTATGGGAACAGTACAATCACGCCGTGCCGTGGCAGAGGAACAACAATGGTAATCCTTGTCTTAGGCACCTCAGGACCCAAGAGAACAAGAACAATAAATCCCTCCAGGCTAACGGGCTAAGCCATGTATTAATTTCAACAGTAAAGCTCAGTTTGTTTGCCAAAAAATAAAAGGGTTTAATTTTCATTTGATTTAAAATAAATAAATGTTTAATGCCTTCATTTGATTTTGAGAAAAATTCATCCAGGTTATAGAACCTAGCAAAAGTGGACGGCGAGGCCCAGCCGGCCGCCGCACAAATTTCTGCAATGGTCACGCCGCCAGACCACGCCCACGAAGAGGCGATGCCTCTAGTTGAGTGGGCTCGTACTCCAACGGGGAATTGTAGGCCCAAGGAAGAGTAGGCTAGCAGAATAGCGCCAATTATACACTTAGAAAGTCTTTGATTCGTGACCGGGTGTCCTTTAGCACGGCCACCGAAGCAAACAAAGAGCTGTTCTGACTGCCTAAACTGGGCGGAACGCTCAATGTAAACCTTCAGAGCCCTATCGGGGCAGAGTAAATTCAACTCCTGGTCCTCTTCTGAGGGAGGAAGCGCAGAGAGGTTGATAACCTGTGCTCTGAATGGAGTCGAGGTCACCTTAGGTATAGAGCCATGCCTTGGTTTCAGGACGACCTTGGAGTCGCCAGGCCCTAACTCCAGGCAATTAGGGCTTACAGAGAGTGCCTGCAAGTCCCCCACTCGCTTGACCAATGCTAAGGCTAGTAGCTAAGCGGTTTTAAACGACAGGGACCGGAGGTCGACAGACTGCAGCGGCTCGAAGGGAGGACTCTTCAGGGCCTTCAGAACAGTGGGCAGGTCCCACGTAGGGACAGTGAGAGGACGGGGCGGATTTAGCCTCCTGGCTTCCCTCAGAAAATGAACAACGAGGTTGTTCCTGCCTACCGATTGGCCCACTATAGGGGCATGAGAAGCCACTATCACTGCCACATAGACCTTGAGCGTGGATGGGGAGCGTCCCTTATCCAACAGCTCCTGCAGGAAGGACAGTATCATCGATACGTCACAAGTGATCGGGTCCCCGCCGGGGTTTGAGCACCAGGCGGAGAACACTGACCATTTAAGGGCGTAGAGGCGTCTTGTAGCCAGAGCTCTAGCCTGAGAAATGGTGTTCAATACACACTCTGGGAGACTGACAGGCTCTCGTTGAGTGGCCACAGGTGCAAGGCCCACAGCTCTGGCCTGGGGTGCCATATTGTCTTGTTCGCCTGGGAGAGGAGATCTCGCCTCAGGGGAATAGGCCACAGGGCTGCTATTAGCAGCTGCGACAGCTCTGCTAACCAATGCTGGTTTCTCCAGAGCGGGGCCACCAGGAGCACGTTGCGTTTCTGTTCCCTGATCTGCCTGATTACCTGCGGAATCAGGGCGACCTTCGACCAGTGGCCGAACGCCGTATTCCCTTCGCACAGAGCTCCCCAACCCGTGTTGGAAGCATCTGTCGAAACTACCTTCCTCCTGTAGACCATTCCCAGGGGAACTCCCTGTTCCATCCATTAAGTGTTCATCCAGGGGGTCAGGGCCGTTACGCAGGCCTGATCTACCCTGATAAGCAGGCGTCCATGACGTCACACGTGGGATGGAACCCGCGGTTTCAGCCAGTGCTGAAGGGGGTGCATTCATAGCAGGCCCAACTGAGAGGCGTCTTGTAGCCAGAGCTCTAGCCTGAGAAATGGTGTTCAATACACACTCTGGGAGACTGACAGGCTCTCGTTGAGTGGCCACAGGTGCAAGGCCCACAGCTCTGGCCTGGGGTGCCATATTGTCTTGTTCGCCTGGGAGAGGAGATCTCGCCTCAGGGGAATAGGCCACAGGGCTGCTATTAGCAGCTGCGACAGCTCTGCTAACCAATGCTGGTTTCTCCAGAGCGGGGCCACCAGGAGCACGTTGCGTTTCTGTTCCCTGATCTGCCTGATTACCTGCGGAATCAGGGCGACCTTCGACCAGTGGCCGAACGCCGTATTCCCTTCGCACAGAGCTCCCCAACCCGTGTTGGAAGCATCTGTCGAAACTACCTTCCTCCTGTAGACCATTCCCAGGGGAACTCCCTGTTCCATCCATTAAGTGTTCATCCAGGGGGTCAGGGCCGTTACGCAGGCCTGATCTACCCTGATAAGCAGGCGTCCATGACGTCACACGTGGGATGGAACCCGCGGTTTCAGCCAGTGCTGAAGGGGGCGCATTCGTAACAGGCCCAACTGTAGCACTGGAGACACTGCAGCCATGAGGCCTAGCATTTTCTGAAATCTCTTGAGGGGGTGAGAGGCACCAACCTTAAAGGAGGCCGCGAGCCTCTGTATGTTCAGGGAGCGTTCATTTGAGCCAAGTCGAATACTGTTCCCAGGAACGAGACTCGCGCTCTTGGCAAAGTTCACCCTGAGCCCCAGGCATTTCAAGTGGCTGAGGAGAAGGGCATATGAGATAGTGACTCCGCCTCCGACTGGGCCAGAATGAGCCAGTCGTCGAGGTAGTTGAGAACCCGCGTTCCCGTCTGTCTCAGAGGGGAAAGAGCCGCATCCATGCACTTCATGAAATCAGCCTGTCTGAGCGCAGATTCAGCGCCGCACACACAATGTGAAGCTGTCAGCAATAGAGAGGTGACATTGTTCTGATCCACCCAGGAGGTTAGAGCCAGTCGATGTAACGAGGGGCGCTGATTCTCACGTGTAAAACACACCGGCGGATCAAAGTGCAGCGGGGAGAGTGGGCACGCAGGCTCTGTGCCAGTCAATCGCTCAACAGTTGCCTGTGGCTCTGCTGTTTCTATCTCCGAGCTTTGCTGAGAGAGGAGAAGCGAGAGAGCGGGTCTGCCTTTGTTAGAAGGTGGGGCGCGAGTGGAGAGGAGTGAGACTCATGCTCTCAGCGAAAGAATTCCGTCTCCGTGAGGTGCAGTCTCTGCGTGGGGGCTGCCCAGACAGGCAACGCACTCACTACTCCTCTGGATCATGCAGGGCATGAGCCACACTCGCAGCGCGACATCTGCAACAATGTCACCAGAAAATTTGCTCTTTTAAGAACTTACCTCTTAGAAATAAGCTCTTTTAGGCTTGCCGGATGGCGGCAGGGGAATTAGCTGGAATCTCTGCTGCTACGACGCTGAAGGCGGCGGGAGGAGTGGCGAATCAGCCGAGCAGAGAGGTCGCGGGTCCAGCTTAATCCACTGCGAGGCATCAACGGCGAGCAGGCTCTTTAGTCAGCAAAGATCGCGAAGAATGTCGTGGTCGCTGAAGGAGAAGAAATCTGAATCCTATGGCGAAGCGGCCGCATATATAGCCATTTCCGCCCATTCTGGCGAGCTTTGGCGGGCTTCGCTGCCATAGCTTCGTGCAGCACCAAGCTGCCAAGCCATTGGTTCATTTATAAAACACACTGCACGAACCAATGGCCGTGCAGTTTCACTGCATCACTGAAAAAGGCTTCAGTTCAGGAGAAAAAATTAATTTTTCCCATAGCGTCTAGCAAGATGCATTACGAGTGTAGTATCGAAAGGGAACTCATGCTCTTCATTCACCACTTCACTCTCCCTCTATGATCCAGAACTGTGTGTCGATCCTCTTCAGGTGTGTTTCATACTCTTGGAGTTTGGTTCCCTCAAATAAGCTGTCATATTGTTCTTCATGCATCTTTTGTAATAATATACAATACAAATATTAATCAGCACAATAGTTTTCAACATTGATAAGCATGTTAGAATGATTTCTGAAGGATCATGTTACACCGAAGACTGGAATAATGGCTGATGAAAATTCAGCTTGGCGTCACAGAAATAAATTATATTTTATTTAAAGTATATTAAAATACAAAACTATTATTTATATTGTATTAATATTTCACAATAATACTTTTTGTATGTATTTTTGATTAAATAAATGCAGCCTTGATGAACATGAGACATCTTTAAAAAACATAAAAAATCGTACTGATCCCAAACTTTTTAACGTGTGTGTGTGTGTGGAGTAGTGATGCGCGGATGGCGGTTATATCCGCGGGCGCTGCGGGGCGGTTGGCGGGTGGATAATTTATTTGAAGCTGCGGATTCGGGTGACGTTTTAGCTCATCCGCGCATCACTAGTGTGGAGCTAAATAAATGCTGTATTTGTGGCAGCTGTCTAAAAACCATCACATCCAAAATAATGCCGTTGACGCAAGACATATTCTGACCACAAGATGTCGCCTTTTAGACGTCTTGTACTAAAAGCACTAAATATAGAATATTTCAGATAATCTCACAAGTAATTTACAGTAGGTTACCCCATAAGCAGCCATTATCTTCAGCTGTCAGCAAGGAATGTTATTTTATTCACATTTTTTATTATATCTATAATTTTTTTTTGTATAAAAAAGGTTTATTTCATTTATGTGAAGATAGCAATGTTATTGATATAGGACTCATATTTTGGCTAAAAGCAATGATTTAAAGTTAAAAATGTCTCGATAGATTTGTTGATTACAAATAGCTTTTTGCAAGACGTTAACTGATGGACTGGAGTCATGTGGATTACTTGTGGACTACTGTGATGTTTTTATAAATGTCTGACGGCATCTATTCACTGCAGAGAGCAAGTAATGTAACTTTTTTTTTTTTAAATAAATAAAAAACATTTTTTTTTCTTTTTAAGAAAGACCACCTTGCACACTTTAACCAGTTCTAGTTCATTTTTATTTCCATTGTGTTTGTATATAAACCCACATCTCTGTCTAGTAAAACTAACCTGTGTGACCTTTTAGAGTTACCTATAATCACTTATAATTAGTATTTCTCTAGGGTAAAATGACCAGGGGGTGTTTCTGTTTTAAGCTTAAACTATCTAAATATGCTGGTTGGTAATGACTCATGAACCAACTCTGAGATAATGAAGTAAAAATCTTAAAAATACACTTTTGATTTACAAACTCTCACTCTGCCGCGCTCTTGCAAAGATTTGCTTGCCTTTTGTAATTAATTTATATATTGCAGCCACTAAAAACTTGTATTGTCACAGTCATTATTTCTTCTTCTTTTTGCCTTTTTTGCCACCTTTAGACTTGGATTTGTCTTTCTTAGGAGAACCTATTCCTTTACGTACAAGAGTCCCTCGCCACCAGGCCTGGATCTGAAAAGAGATACATGAAATAAAAGAGAAACAAGTACATCAAGGATTAGTTATAGTTATTTTTTTCTCCCTCATATTGCAAATGTATTGATTATTCTGTTTAGTTATAGGGGCCAAGCACCAAAAGTGTGTAGGCAACTATATATATTTTTAAATACTTTATACCTTTTGTTTTTCTGATTTAGGTACAAAAGTTTTTTTTTTATTTTTTATTATTAAATGTGTAAGTATTGCTGGTGTCGGCAATTTAACATGTTGACAAGAAATTTACTATGTATCAACAGGATTGGTTAAAGGTTAGAATTTAAAAATCGGCACAACCCACAGCATGAAGAATTTCAATTGGAATGACAAGAAAATTTATTTATTAAGTAAAGAAATTCAGCAGCAATACAGAAGGAATTGCATTGCTCTAAAAGCCTGTTCACACCAAAAAACATAACTGTAATGATAATAAGCCTAATTATAAAATGGATAGTTCTGGTCCATGAAACTGGTTGGTCCGTGATTTGTTTATGATAAAGCATGGATATAACCATTTTCACTATCTTTGTATTACTGTGTGTGCATCACTCTTAACAACCAGCCTTAGCAACATAAACAATCTATATACTGTCAGTTATACATACCATCACCATGTATTATGTATTTCAGCAAAAAGTAACTGTTTATTAATTATTTAATGAAGAATGAGTGATACCTGCTGACGTTATGTCGGTGTCATCCACCTTTAAAGGGGTCATGAAATGAGAATCAAAATTCCCTTTTGATATATAAGAGGTCATTGTGCAATAAAAACATCCTGTAAGTTTCAGAACTCAAAACTCAAAACGACAGGTTGTGGAATGTGCCACTTTATGACGTAATTGTGTGGCTAAACCCCACCTCCACAGAAGATCAACCTGCTTCTACATCGCTAACTGTTTAGTAAATGACAAGAGCAGCAAACGCAGGTCTATGCAGAAACCAAACAATACACTTTGATGAACTTTATTTTTAATTAAGTGCCAGACCACGACAGTAAGAACTTTGTTCCCTTGTTCACTTCATTTTACTGTGGATTCATTTACAAACAAGGCACAATTCGATGCAGGATTTTCAGAAAGATTGAAACTAAAAGATGATACTGTGCCAATATAGGATCTGACGGTAATGTCACAACACACGTGTAAGTAACTGTTTTCATTACATGATCATCTTTACATGATCATCATTGCTTTGTCTGTTATTACAGATCATTTGGTATGTACCGAGTATAAATGTGTTTTTAACCTAAATCACAGCAGTGTCCATCTTTGAAGGATGTAGGCTGTCAAACATACACAACTGTTAGCCAATCATAGCAGTGGGATTACTTCTGAGTCTACAATCCACCACACCTATTCAAACAGAGTGTTCCGATGAGGTGGGTCAAAACAGGACAGAAAATAACCTATTACATCTAAATTACTATGTTTTTTTATGTAAAAATCTTGATAACATTATAAGTGGACCTCAGAGAACAGTATAACATAATAAAATAAAAGGCAGTTTATGACCCCTTTAATCTTTTTTTTTTTTTTTTTTTCCCAGCTGATGAACAATAAAAACAATTACAGCCAAACAAAATTGCTGCAATTACATAAACGGAACATAACTGGAGGGTACATTGACAATAAACATGTTATTGTCTGTTAGGTTGAATCCCAATACGATTATCATTATAGTTATCGGTATCGTTTTTGTTCTTGATGTAAACAGGCCTAGTTGAAAGCATTTGCTATGCCTATTTATTCCCAGATGTGTGAAATACATTTTTCAATGCTGTTAAAATAAAAATATTTAATAATATAAAATAATAATTTTTTTTTTGCAATACGTACACAATCATACATACATACAAATATAAACACGCAGATTATTTGAATTTTATTCAACTGTTTCTTCATACATGTCAGAACCCATAATTCCTATTTACAACCTCAATTCAAAATATAGCTGCAAGCAGCAATTAAGGGGCCAAGCACAAAGAAGGCAAGATAAGTCATGCCAGCATGACTGGGAACATTAGACCCACTGCCTCAATGAGCAATTAAGGAAAACATAGCTGAAAAATCAAATATAGTCACTACTAGTAATGTGATTGAAAGATTTATAACTGTTCACCGATAGGTGTTGCTGTGACCAAACTGATGTGGTTTGGTCAGAGTAAGGTGACAACGACACATGCAAAGTTTGGTGTAAATATGGCATAGCATTGCGGAGATACAGCCTCGAGTCAATGTGGCATCATGCCATTAACTTAATTGATGTGGTATACTAAAACAGTTTTGTCTATCTATAGGAAATACATAACTTTTTGCTGGCATGGTCTGTAGATGATTTGAGTCAAATTTGGTAAAAAGTGGACCAACGGTCTAGGAGGTTTTTAACATAAATTAAAATGGTGACGGGAAGTTCAGCTGATTATGGTATAATTGGTATCAATGTTCTCGGCATAATCCAAGTAATCTAACAAGACCAGTCACATGACAAGAGGCAAAACTGTTTATAAGCTATTAGCATTTTTTTTTTTTTTTCATTATCATTGGTTAATGGCTTCATATTAATGGTTTATCACTTTTGATCAATAAGTGGCGCTGTTACCAAATTGATGTGGTGCGGTCAGTTTGAGGTGACAATAGCTATGTTTCCATCCAAAGATTCGAATTAAACTTATGCGCAAAACTAGAATATTGCATAAAACATTTGTGAATAAAGCACCGTTTCCATCCAACGAGTCAATGAGAACAAAATCATCACTTCCTGGTAAACTGGCACTAAATATCACTAAGAAAACTAGGAGAAGCCACTGAATATAATAATTTTCATATATGATCAATTACTTGCACCTCAGAGCGAGCAGATGAAACACAATAAATGCGGTCACTGCTTTCGGAGGTGGATGCTGCTGTTTAGGAACGCAGTCGTGTAAGACAATTATACAGAAATACTTTGACAACAGACTTTGCTCATATAGATGCTGTGAACGAGATCGGTCCACTGGTTAGTCAAGTTATCCCGTCTCATAGCGCAAAGTCACATGACTTTTTCGATGTGCATGGAGGAATTTATTCAGTAAATATGTTTCCATCATAGTTTATGCACATTTTTTCTTATCGGATAAAAAGTTTATCCTACTCAAATGTGCGCATAAGTTTTTTAGATTTTTAGAATTTATGCACATCTTGGAGTTTCCATCCAGTGTTTTTTTATGCAATATACCAAAATGCGCATAAAATAGGTGGATGGAAACATAGCTAATCACACATATAACATTTGGTGTCAATATGGCAAAGCTTTGCAGAGATATATCCTGAGATGCAGTTTGGCATCATTATAGCAAATTCATTGATGCGTTAAACGATAACCCTTTGTATATCAACACAAAATCCACAACTTTTTGTTGGCATAGTCTGAAGATGATCCGAGTCAAACTTGGTGAAAATTGGACAAATGGTCTAGGAGGAGTTCGAAAAGTAGGCGTTTAACATAAATAAAAATGGCGGACAGGAAGTTCGGTCGACTATGGCAAAAATGGTATCTATGATCTCGGAATGACCCAAAGAATATATTGAGCCGTTTCATTACAATAGGCTAATATAATCAAAAGTTATCAGCATTTTTGGAAATTTCATTATTAATGGTTTATGGTTTCATATGAATGGTTTATCACTTTTGACCAATAGGTGGTGCTGTTACCAAATTGATGTGATGTGGTCAGTGTAGGATGGCAATGGCACATACAGTACAAAGTTTGTTGTCAATATGTCAAAGATATAGAGATACAGCCTCAGATGCAGTTTGGCATCATTCCAGCAAATTTGTGGATGCGTTAAACAATAACAGTTTTGTATATTGACACAAAATCCATACATTTTTGCTAGCATGGTCTAAAGAAGATCTGCATCAAATTTGGTGAAAATCTGGGAGGAGTTTTAAAAAGTAGGGTTTCAGCATAAATCAAAATGGCGGACAGGAAGTTCGGCTGACTACGGCAAAATTGGTATCTATGTTCTCTGAATTTCATTACAATAGACTAATATACTCAAAAGATATTAGCATTTTTGGAAATTTCATTATAACATCTGACCACAAGGTCAGATATAGCACGAACTTTTTTCGCCATAAAGAATCAGCATTAACAAGTCAAAAACAAACTATGACCAGCCAAACCACTCTGCCAGTAAAAGCGCTTACTGCTTCATATGAGGTGGCGCATTTAGTTGCCAAGGCCAAAAAGCCTCATACAATTGCAGAGAGCCTCATTCGTCCGGCAGCATTTGCCATCTGTAGAACTATGTTTGGAGATAAGTATGCAAGTGACATTGAACAAATTCCACAATCAGACAACACCATAAGCCGGCGTATCACTGAAATGGCAACCAACGTCAAATGTCAAATGCTAATTGAGAGAATAAACCGTAATTTTCTGCCTCCAGATAGGCTCCGCCCACAAAAAATGTCATCCCTGTTTCGGATCTGTAAGACTATCCCACTCTCTGCCAAAAACTCTCTATATCTGCTTCACCACCTCGGGGTGAAGCTTCCATTCCACAGGCCTCGGCCCCTGCCTCGACAGGATGTCTGCTCCCATATTGAGATGCCCAGGGATGTAAACTGCTCTCAGAGAACGGAGCTTCTCTTGGGCCCACACAAGGATCTGTTGCGCCAGCTTGTACAAGGGGCGCGAACGCATGTGGTTGATGTAAGAGACCACCGCTGTGTTGTCGGTGCGCACCAACACATGACGATCTCTTAGGTCTGGGAAAAAGTGTTTCAATGCTAAAAACACGGCCAGCATCTCCAGACATTTGATGTGCCACGTGAGATGGCGACCGCTCCACAGACTGCAGGCAGGGTGGCCACTCATTTCCACACCCCAACCGGTGAGGGACACATCCGTTGCTAGCGTTAAGCGGCGACAAGGAGCTCCAAGCACCGGGCCCTGAGACAAGAACCAAGGTTTCCTCCATATGTCTAAGGCAGGGGTTTTCCACCAGGGGGGCGCCAGCACCTGTTAAGGGGGCGCGAGAACCTGAGGCGTACACTCGAGTAATTATGAGGACGAGCTATCAATTTTTTAGGCATCCACTAGGGGGCAATCTGATTAGTCCCACAGCTAATTATCAGGCAGCTGTTAGAGCAGAGTTGGTGCGATCGAGTTCAAGAAAAAGTAAGTAACGTAAAAAATAAAATGGACCGGTGGCTTTTTAAGATTAATACCAGTGAAAGTAAAATGGGTGAACCGTCTGAAAAAGAAGAGGAGTGCCTGTCTGAAGCATTACGACTTCAAACTGATGACGAACCCTCCACGTCAACGGGGATCTCCACACAGAGAGGATTAACTGCAAAAACCAAAGGCCTGTGTGCATCAAAGCGACGGAAGTATGACGAACAGTACATAAAATACGGATTCACGTTCATCACAAATAATAACGAACCACGTCCACAGTGTGTTGTATGTTCAGAGGTGCTTGCAAACGACAGTTTGAAACCTGTGAAACTGATACGTCACTTACAAACCAAACATCCGATGTTAAAAGATAAACCGGTTGACTTTTTTCGCCGTAAAGAATCAGCATTAACAGGTCAAAAACAAACTATGACCAGCCAAACCACTCTGCCAGTAAAAGCACTTACTGCTTCATATGAGGTGGTGCATTTAGTTGCCAAGGCCAAAAAACCTCATACAACTGCAGACAGCCTCATTCATCCAGCAGCAATGGCCATCTGTAGAACTATGTTTGGAGATAAGTATGCAAGTGACATTGAACAAATTCCACTATCAGACAACACCATAAGCCGGCGTATCACTGAAATGGCAACCGACGTCAAATGTCAGCTAATTGAAAGAATAAGGAATGGAATTTTTTTTTCATTGCAAT
>NW_015557060.1:211556-253362 GCF_001515605.1 Sinocyclocheilus anshuiensis | reverse complement strand
GTAGAACATTTTGAAAATGACATCTAATCAATATAATTTATAATCTTTTTAAACCTAACTATTTTGTACCGTATCCATGAAATTCCGTGAAAGGCTATCTCTCCCGGGTTTTCTCCAACCATGATGCGCGCGCATCCTGAATGTTTACAAACCGATAATTGGTCTATAGAGGGCACAACAGGATAAGAAATCTTTGAATGACTTCCACATTTACGCTCCGTTTCCAAACAGTTAAATGACAAATAAATGCATACTCTGAAAGCGCTCCAAAAGACGAGAAATATAACAACCCAAAGACAAAAGAACTGATCAAAATGAGCTGTTATAGGAGCAATAGCCATGTGGGCAGCGCTGTGTCATATGCCATAGCTGTGCACAAGCTGTTTATCACAGCTCCAGACTTATTTGTTCATTAATGACGTCATCAGTGACTAGTCGACTTCGACTCGACTTTCATCACATAAAAGTCGACTTTAAAAAAACCTGAAGTCGTTCAACCCCTAGTGTGTGCACAGATGGAGCGTGATCAATGTTAGGGAAAAATAAAGGACTTTGGTTCATGAAGTAGCTCCGCACGTTCGTTTCACCCACTGTATGATTCACAGAGAGGCCCTTGCAGCAAAAACTCTTCCTGCAGAGTTGAGCGCAGTGCTTAAAACAGCAACACAAATTGTACATTTCATAAAGACTCAACCCAGAAAATCAAGACTGTTTGGCCTGTTGTGCAAAGAAATGGGGTCAGAATATGAATTGTTACTTTTGCACACGGAGGTAAGATGGCTCTTTAGAGGGAAAGTACTGCAGCGGATATTTTCATTGCGTGATGAACTGAGGATTTTTCTGCATGATTATGGATCTTCCTTTGCAAATTATTTTACTGACCTGAAGTGGCTCACAGATCTTGCATACCTGTTTGACATTTTTGATAGACTTAAAGGGGTCATGAACTGAGAAACCAAAATTCCTTTTGACATATAAGAGGTCACTGTACTATAAAAAAAACATCCTGAAAGTTTCAGAACTCAAAACTTTGCATTGTTTGTGTTGCTTTCCTTCTGATCCCAACATTAGGAAAGAGTGAATTAACTTTTTTTTTAATGAAGTTCCTGACCGCATCAGTAAGAACTCCTTTGTTTAACTTCATTTTACCGCGGATTCGTTTACAAACAAGGCACAATTCGATGCAGGTTTTTTTTTCAAAAGATTGAAACTAAAAGATGATGCTGTGCCAACTATATTGGAGCCGACAGACATGTCGCAACACACAAGTGTGAGAGTAACTGCTTTCATTATGTGATCACTATTGCTTTGTTAAACAGATTGTTTTTGATATGTACTGAGTATTTATGCGCTTTTAACCTAAATCAGCATCCATCTGTGAAGGATGTAGATTGTCGAACATACACAAGCCAATCATTGCAGTGGGATTACTTCCAAGTCTACAATCCATCACGCCTATTCAAACAGAGCATTCTGATGAGGGGGGTTAAAAACAGGACAGAAAATAGCCTATTATTTCTAAATTATGATGTAAATTATAATGTAAAAATCGTGATAACATTATAAGTAGACCTCAGAGGACAGTACAAAATAAAAAACAGAGGCGGTTCATGACCCCTTTAATACCCTCCATTTGACTGGGTTCGTAACCCTTTCATCAAAAGCACAGTGAGTCTGTCATCAAATCTGTTCAACTCAACCACACTGTCAGAATTCTGTGTGAAATTAGACAAATGGGGGGAGGTGGGGGGGGTGTCCTAAAAGCTGGAAAACCCCTTGTCTAGAACGAGTTTCAGAACTTTACCGCAGGCGGTTCTATGGGCTGCCATAGACTCAAGAGCGGAAAAAGAAGAAGCAGAAGAAACAGAAGAAGAAGAATGCTATGAACGCACCATTCCGTGCTTGGCCCCTAATTAAACTCAACTTCAGGGACTGAATTGAAATTCTCAATTAAATTCTGAATTGTACACATGCAAGTTCATCAAAACTGTCTGTTTTCCAAACAATTTAAAGAAGACTGCAGTTCTTTTGCATGCAGGGTTCAGTTCCATAAAGCCCTGAAATACCAATTTGCATCATATACTGCTCAAAAGTAATTACATAATAAAATGATATACCTTCTCATAGTCATTTTCCTTTGACCTACTTTTCCTAGAATCTATGAAGCTAGATTTTACCTTAGTTGCTGCATCTCTCTCCTTCTGCTCCTTCTCCAGCTGTGCACGCAAGCATTCCTTCTCTGTCCTGTCCTCAATGATAACTTCTTGCATGTCTCTGCACTGAGGTACAAAAAGGTATTTTACAATTTGCAAGTGCAGATACTTTATCAAAAATAATTCTGAAAGGAATTAATATCAGGAGACAGTAAACATGTAGCGCTGATGTGCTTTATATAAAAACCTTCTTGGACAGCTCCTGAATTCGTGCCTGGCTGACATTTCTTTTATTCTGTAGAGCAGTGATCTCTTGCTCCTTCTTCTCCATGTCTTTTTCATACCGCTGGATCCAAAACTGTAACTTCTCCTGTAAGTTCTTTTAGGCACAAAAAGTTCAGTGACAGCAATGAATTCTAAAGTCATCAGTAAAGTTTTGCTGAGAGCAGCATGGGAATTCTATTGAGACTTCAGAATTCCAGAGTGCATTCCGAAATGCATTGTTAGCCAAACTGTGGTTGCAAGTTCTGTTGTTACCAACATAGTTCAATGATTTGCCTTTTCCTGAAACCATAATTGTATCCGAAATCACATACTGTTTGTTAACATTTGGTTTCAAACTTACTTTTATCAGATCAGTGTTTATTATTTCATGAGTACAATGAATTTGGATATACTACTCGTCTCATACTGTACTGTTTTTTTGTATGTTTTTTGCCTATACTATACAGTAGAAAAATAAGCAGATTCAAATGCCAGGGTAGTTCCAACAATTGCAAAGTTCTGTTGTTGGAACAACAACCTGTGGTTAGAAGTAGAGTTTATTGTTAGTATGGTGGGGACTTCATGCTCTTGGGCAAAATACACACACTAACATGCAGTACATTCTATATATTTCACATATATCTACAATAAATTAATCATTAAATAAAGCTAAACAAACAAAAATAGTAAAGTATTCCTCAGATGCACTGTTCATTACAGCAGCATTTTGGAGAAATTACATTGTGGAGAAAGCTGCTGATTGAAGGATCGGCATGTCTATAAACGTGCACTCCAATTGCTTACATGTTAAAATTAACATATTTCTCTTGTTTGTGGAAATTAACTATACTAATCTGACATTCATTGCGATCTTGAATCTGTTCATTGGCTAATTGGCAGAAGGTAGTATTGTCATTAACGGCAGTTCTATATTGTTGAACCAACGATCATGTTACTACGGTTTCAGGAAACAGTTGTGACTAGCTACTTATTTTCTAAGTCGTGAATTTTGTTGTTGTTTGGAATATCTTTCCTGGTAAATTAGAGCAGTAAGGTAAATTAAGTGTTGTTCATCATAATCATTCAAATGAGGGCTAAAATATTTAAATACAGTATAAATTAGAAACACATTTCTATAGGTGCTTTCCAAACACTTAACAGTTTATGAAAAAGCCCATAGGTTGTCATATGGTGTTTACCTAGGTATTATTATGTCAGGCTCTGTAACGGGGTATCCAATCCTGCTCCTGGTGGGCCAATATCCAGCAGATTTTAGCTCCAACCTGCCCCAATACACTTTCCTGAAAGTCTGTTGTGTGGGTGTTTTTTTTTTTTTTATCTGAAGGCAGCATATCTTGGCTGCAACTTCATAAAGCGTTGTTGAAGGCTGTCTGAATCTGAAGGATCATTGGAGAGCAGCATTCATTTTGCATCCTTCTTTCAACATATTTAGAAACCTCAGAGGTACTGGATTAAGCAGGATGCAACCTCGATAGAATGCAACCTTCCAACTGAGAAGCACCTAGTAATCATCAAGACCTTTATTAGTTCATTCAGAGTTGGAGCTGAACTCTGCAGAGAACCGTGGTCCTCCAGAAGCAGGATTGGATGCCCATGCTCTACACCAACTAGGGTACTATCTTCAGCTCTCACAGGTACACAACCCTGTAAGTACAAATCTAGTTTGTTTTACAAAGCTTTATGAATTACACTTCATAAAATAAAGTTGTACTTCACTCACTGCATGCTGTCTTTTTAAGAAGGTCTCCAACTCCATGTGAACATTCTTTTCCTCTTCAGTTCTCTCTTGCAGCATCTGAGAGTGCATATTAAAAAGTGTATGTATGTGGGTATGTTAGAATTATTGTAATTACTATAATTATGACTTATTAAACTTGTAATTTGGAAACTCTGAATTTATGAAATTACTGACATCTGTCAGTTGATCATATTGTTGTAAAAACAGTGGCAGTGTCTTCAGCAATTAAAAGTACATAGGAATCGACATCTACACAATATACCATTATTCCTATTTTTGTTCTTCCATATTTCTTCAATAAGAGCATCAAGAGGTGTGGCTCAAATGCTTTGATGGACACCAACATTCTTCAAAATATCTTCTTTTGTGTTACAGCTTTAAGTGTTGGATAAATATTCTGGGCTGACACAAGGGTGTTGCTATAGTGTTCTATGTAGTTTCTAGGGCACAAAATGATGCAGCTACATAGACACACACCCCAACTTCATCCTCCAGTTCCTTCTCTTTGTGACTGTTGACTCTCAGTCCCTGGCAGACCAGCTGTTCAGCACAGCTATTCACGAATTTCCCTTGTCGGTTTGACAGCACCCTTATGTCCTGTACCTGGTCTCTCAGGTAGGCCACCAACTCTTCAAGCCGCTGAGAAGAAAACAGTCTTTTCAGCTAGACTGCAAAAGCCACATGCATATTTGTCTACAATTTTTGACCAAAGTTCTTAGGTGAAGACGATGCCATACTTTTTTTCTATCAACTTTGATACAATTGTCATATTGTTCAAACATCTCTATATTATGCACAGTAAAATCACGACTGTGGGAATATTACATAAATGGTGTTCAAGTCAAATTAAATATTAATGAATAAAAAGTCTGTATGTAAAAAAATAGGTGATTACCACACACTCCTCTGTTTTTTGCTTGCGAACGTCAAGTAACTCTTTCTGCAGTGCTTTAATCCTGAGTCGACCCTCTTCCTCCCTACGGTTTATGTACAATGTGGTGCATGTTCACTGTTTTAGGTTATATATTATAATCATGTGATATGTTGGGGTGAATGATTGGTCACTTCATGTTAAGACCTGTTTATTATGTCCAGAAGCTGGGCTTTCTTCTTCCGCTGCTCTTCTACTGCTGAAAAGAGACTCTGAGAAGAGTTCTTCTCCTGCAGGTCAACCACTAGCCCATTTATCACATCTGACACAAACTGCCTATATTGGATCATAGATTGTATTGAAATGGTTTATGAAACATTATAAAAATACAATAAAATGTGAGCTCAAACTCAAAATGTATGCAAAATTACATTAAATGAAAAACAATAGGCAAATGTGTTAATTGCATATAGTGTAGCAACACTATACTAGAGAAATGTGTACTCACCTGTCTTTCTGCACTTTGGCCAGGTTGTCAGGAGTAAATAGCCTCTCCTGAATACTAAATTGCTTTTGGGATTGGTGTAATTCTCCTGTGAAATCAGAAAAACTGCTCCCAGCCATCAGTCGAGCTGTTTTCAGATGCAGTTTCGTCCTTTGCTGCTAAATAAAGAGAGTGATATAGAATGTAGTAAAAAAAAAAGAGAAAAACAAGATTGGGAGATACAAAACAAGAAGGATGGCATGTTTACTATGAGACTATTGTTACTATTGTTTGGCGATTAAAGAGCTGGACTGGCAATAACGGTTGTATTTTCAAACCCAACAAGGAACTATCCCTATTCTGTCCTTGATCAAGACACTTGACCTCAAGTTACAGCAAGAGGACCGTCTAAATATGTGCTGTAAGTTGAGTCAGTCAAGAACATGTCCAGTCAAAATTATATGAAATAAATTATTTTCATGACAACTAAGCGCATCTTGCCACCAATACTCATATTCATCCTGCATCGATTTCTGTAATTGTGAAAATTACATTTAATTTTTATTTTCTCAATGAGGTAAATTGTGACGTGGACAAGTTTTTGAAAAATTTATCCAGTTATTTAAAGGGTTAGTTCACCCAAAAATTAACATTCTGTCATTAATTACTCACCCTCATGTCCTTTCAAACCCGTAAGACCTTCGTTCATCTTCGGAACACAAATTAAGATATTTTTGACGGAATCTGAGAGCTGTCTTACCCTGCATAGACAGCAACGCAACTGAAATGTTCCCAAGTCCAGAAACGTAGCAAGGAGATCTGTAAAATAATCCATGTGACATCAGTGGTTCATCCGCAATTATACGAAGCTACGAGAATACGTTTTGTGCGCAAAAGAAAAAAAAAAAAACTTTATTCAACAATTCGTCTCCTCCGCGTCACCCTATAGCGCCATTTTGGAGAGTAACGTAATCCACTAAACGTAAATAGCGTATGCTGTTCTGTGTCAGCTGCGCCACGCATTTTCTGCATTGTTTCCCTTACCAAAAAGTGTTAAATTTCCATGCTTGATTTTCCTGTTTATTTCTTTGAAGCTGCTGGCACTATGTATTGTATAAAGAACTATAGTAAAAATTTATATATTTTAAATTCATTAACTTTATTCAGGTATCATCGGCACATAGCTTGTTGAATTTAAAAGACTGTTAATTAGGGCTGGGAATCGATTCCCAAAAGAATCGATTCCGAGGCGTTGGGAATCGAGAGTCGATTCCTAAGGTTGGAATCGATCCCATCAAGGAGAATCGACTACTCATTCAGAGCCGTTTTCAGTTCAACAAAGCTTATCTATGGGTGCCTCTCAAACGGAAGGCTGCATCCTACGAAGGCTGCATATCTCGGCTGCTGCGTCATCAAACGTCGCTGTTTCAGTGTACAGTTTATTAATTTTGTGCAAAGCATACAGTTAAAGTAAACATCATTCAGCTGAGCTGTGCACATGTATTTTAGACACTTCACGTCTTGTTCATTTCATGCAATAAACACATGTCCACTGCTGAGCTGTGGGCTATGACTATCATGGGCAATGCAGACAAAATTACAATTCAAAATCAATCAGAGCTACAGAAATGTATTGCAGTTTTTACAAATAAAGCTTCATATTATGAAAGGGCTACTTTCTATGACCATTATCCTGCAGTCATGGCGAAATTAGGTTCCTCCAGTCTAAAAAAAACAGGAATCGAAAAAGAATCGAAAACAACAGTGAGGAATCGACTCTTGGAATCGAATCCCATCGATTCCAGAACCAGGAATTTTGGAATCGAACAGCCCTAGTAGAAACATCATTGTAACACAGTTCGTAGTCACGGGAAGAAGGAGGCGGGAACCGGCGAACATTTAAAGAAAACTTTAATAAAATAAACAAACACAAAATGTTAAAAAGCGGCTCAATCTAGGGAAGATGCTCCACCATGACTGGTTTCAGGTACTGAGCGTAAAATCAGCCCATTTTTTACACATATGCTATTGTTGGTAATTTTGATTGGGAAGAAATTAAGAAGTTTAATGTATTTAGGCAATGTTTTGCTTTCTATTTTGTTTTAGGTCCTCATGTAAGTCGGTAAGAAAAGGAGCTCCAGAGTCTCAGCATCTTAAGGGGCAGGCAGGCCATGGTTGTATATGGCGCCATGGCTTGAAGCAGCAATATTTGTGTCTGGTGGTACTGCTTGCTTGGGGATGTCTATATTTATGCATAGCTAGTTTTTGCCTTACTTTTTAACCTGCAATGTCCCATCACTGTCTCCACAACCCTGTCATAAGTATCAGTCCAAGAGGTCCCTGTCTTGCTTGCATTGCTCACCAGAGGTCCCTGCCACAGCCTCCTCAAAGGCCTGTAATGACCGTCCTCATCTCAGCACTCTCCATCATGTCTGACTGGTTCCAGAGTCTCCACCGCTCTGGTTCCTTTTGGGTTTCCTCTCATTACTGCCCACAAGTTCAAGCTTTGATGTCCCAGAGGTTCCTAGGCTGCTGTGGGGTACCAGCTGCTGTGGTACCAGGGCTTCCCGGTGGTTCCTGTCATGTCTACATGGTCTCAGAGCTCCTTGTCATGTCTGCACACTCTCAAAAGCTTGTCCTGGACTCTGAAGTCTCTGCGACGTGAGTTGAGCTAGATGTTCTCTAAAGGCTGACTAGCAGGTTCATGCTATGGCCACCTAAAGGTGCCTGTCTGCTCAGTCTCAGATGTACTTCTCATGGCTGTCCCAGATGCTATGCTCCATGAAATGTGTGTCTCAGGTCCCAAAGATTTCTGTAATGGCTGGATCTCATGGATGTCCCAGGCTTCTATGTTCCATGTGATGTTTTCTAGGTGCCAGCAGTTCAAGAAAAGATCTCCTCCTGCCATGGACATCCCAAAGATTGTAAAGGCTGCTCCAGAGTTTGAGCTTCCAGTAATGTGTGCTCAGGGCTCCAGACACTCCTGTCATGCCTGTCTCAGTGCTTTCTGTGTAGGTTGCACCAGTTCCAGAGCTCTTTATCTTGGCTGCCCTGCTACGAGTGCTCCCTAAAGTTTCTGTGGACACCCCAAAGGTTCCTGCAATGACTGCTCTGGTCTGGACGCTATCCACCATGTCCCAGCACCAACATTTACTGTCATTTCACCACAGAGGTTCCCGCTACTGAGATTCACTGCTACTTCCTGCTACTGATTAAGATTCCTGTAATCGCTGCCCTAATGGTCTCTGTCTGAACCCCCTGCTACAAGAGCTCCCAAAAAGGTTCCCATAAATGCTGCCTCGGAATTAGGGAAGACAGTGATGAGACAGTGCTGCCTCAAAGTTACGTTGAGTTATATTGTGACTGTTTATGTCATATGTTAATACCCTATGAAATGTGTTTTCTAAAAAAGTTCTAACATTTCTCACTCTGTTCTTTAAAAAAAATGTTGCCTCCTTTTTTTCATTATTTCTATTTTATTTTGGAGAGAATTTACAGAACATGTTTTGTTCCCTATTATTCATATATGTGATATAAAGATATAAAATATTCTAAAACAAAAAAGGTTTTATTTGTCATACTTATAAGCCAGAAATCATAGTAGTAAAATTAGAGGAATAATACTCACTGTCGAAAAGGAAAAAAAAAAAATGACTTGATGTGTTCAATGTAGGGATGGGTACCGAGAACCGGTATTTTTTTAGACCGGTATTTTTTGGCTCTTAGTCAGAGCGCGTACACCCGAAGCGTCCATAAGGGCCGGTCAAACAGCACCTGATTACTTAGTTATCGTCTGATTGTGCTAATACTGTCAAAAACACACACGATTTACATATAAACACAGTTAATTATGTCTAAAGTGAAAGTAAACAGTTGAGAGAGAAATGGATGCGTGCAGCTCTTAAAGGGACAGTACTAAACATGCTGCCGCTTGTCATTAAAGGGATAGTTCACCCAAAAATTATGTTGTATCAAACATGTATTCATTTTTATGTATTCTTGTGCTGAACATAAATGAAGATATTTTAAAGAATGTGGGTAACCAAACAGTTGCTGGACTTTAATAGTAGGAAAAAAAAAATTAAAGTCACTGGGGACCAGCAACTGTTTAGTTTCCCACATTCTTCAAAATAACTGTTTATGTTCAACAGAAGAAAGAAACTCATTCAGATTTAAAACAACTTGAGAGTGAGTAAATGATGACACAATTTTCATTTTTGGGTGAACTATTCCTTTAATGTTAATAAAATAAAACACAAAGAGAAAAGTAACTCACCAAATCTTTCATGCGCTGTGCCTCATTTTTGGTGGCAAATGCAACCAATTTAGGCACAGCCTGGAGCGCTGAGAATAATTTGCTACGTTTTTTTTTTTTTACATTAAATTCATGAAATGTATGAAATTAACTTTTTCATTCACTTGCCAATTTGGCTACTAAACTTTACAGAAGGAGAAGGCTTTCCTGCTGGACGCTCCTGTTTCTCAGTTAGGGCTTTTTGGCACTGTTCTGCACTACAAAGCAACAGTCAGCCGCTTTCTGGCAGTTGATTCCCCAACAGGCTCAAGAGCTTCTGTTTTGTCAGTTCCGCTGTGTTAGGCATATTAGGCAACAACAGATAAGTGCTTGAATGTCTCAAATCTCATTCGTTTTCTCAGATTTTGCTGACAGCAGATTGTTAGCTAAAAGATACTATGAACATAATCTGAGGTGTCACAAAAACAACTGACGATAACACTTGTTTAACTAGACAGAGAATATTGTCTATAAATATTACACAATTTAAAGAACATAATGATACTGTTTGCAATCGTAATGTAACAAAGAATATAAGATTAGAACTGACTGGGGCTGCAAATTAGCCATTGGCTAGAAGCCTGTATGTAGAGCATCTGTAATGTTATTCAGCATTGTCCCTGTTAAATAACTAAATTAACAAGTTTGCAAGTGGGGGCAAAAACAAAAGTGTTGCATTTATAATTTTGTTCAGTGTAAGTGAACACACTCCAATGCGTTCCGAAACTTTGATTCATTCAAATTCATTCTAAATCATGCTGGCAACATGTTAAAACAATGCTAGAAACATGTTAGATTGTTAGTATGTACTAACAACATGCCAGTAACGTGCTAGTGACATACTAAACATGTTAGCAACGTCTAGCAAACATAGCACAACACTTTTATCTTAGGACATGCTAACTACTAGTTTAACATGTCGGCAATGCCTAAATTTATTTGGTCTGATGTGGTGTATAGTGCTCTTATGAGGTCTAATTGTGTCTGAGGTGGTGTATTAAGGACTGAACTGGTTTCATGTGGTTTTATTAGTATCTGTTGAGGTCAAATGGGGTCTGAAAGGCTCTAATATTGTCTCTCTGAGTTTTTATTGGTTGTCCTGTCTTCATCTGACTTTCTGTCTGCACATCCGAGAGTAAAACCGTCTCACTTCAAGCCTTTAAAACTATCTTATACTTTTATGCCAGCCAACACAAGGTTTGTCATCAAACTTTATCTAGTTAAACGATCGCAGATCCGAGTGCACAAATCAACTTACGACAGTGTTCACATGTGATTCATAAAATATTCGTATGCCGCCAGTCAGAATGATCATGAAAATATCACGGCAATATCATAGTCATTTGACTATCACGCCCCTAAAAACACCCCGGTTTAAAAGCCTTGCCCCTAGAGTTTACGACATGGAGAAAAGTAACCCGGTCAAAAATAGGAAAGAGAAATTGCTCCAAAAACACGCATTAACCTTGTAATTGCAAACATTAATGTATAATAAAAACCAGTAAATATAGCAACATTTTTCCAAACATTATAAACATACAGCCTATTTAGTTCCCCTCGCTCCACAACAAAAACATAGGCTACTTTAAATTTAATGGTAGGCCTATTACAGAACAAGAATGAAAAATAAGTAGCTATAAAATTGTATATTAAACTATAAAATAAAACACAAACTAAGCTATAGTGGCATTCATGGTAATAAACGTCAAGCTAAAATAAACTTATTAACAACAAAACTGAAACGGCATTGGGCTCATGAGCCTCTCTCATTCGAAAAGAATCCAAACGTTTCCATTTTTGCTATGGAACATTTGGTTGCTAAACTATTATTATTCATTATGTAAATAAGGCTTATACATCACTCATGTTCCTTCACGTGCAATAATGTTTGTTTGGGCACTGCACACTGATTTTATAGCGGACCTTTTACATTAAGCAGTTATGTTTGGTTAAATGCATTTTTGATGATGAATGTCAAGTCAGCAAGTTAGCAAAATGTTGTTGTTGTTTTTTTAAATCTGTTTGGCTAATTATTTTATAGAAATATATTTTGTGTAGCCCTATTTATTTTATTCCTTTTATATACTTAATTTCTGTTTTCTCCATTCCCAGAAGCACTGCAATCTTATTGGTTAACGATCGCCTAATGTGCTAAAAGTCAGTCATGTGACTGTACTGTGTGCATGCCCGTTTATGAATTACACAGATGGGGAGCACGGCACAATAGAAATAACGACACAGCTGGCCTCATGGTGCCTTTGCGGGCTATCACAAACTTCCCACTTGTTATTATGAGCTTGACAAATTCAAGAGATCGACTTCACATTGCTTTCATATGCAATTTTTAAATACCACATTCCTATTTACTATCATTCTGGCAGTACGTGGAGGCAGCATCAGTGAAAACAACATTAGCCTTACAGAGTGCCAAGAAGCTCTTTCAGAAAGGCAATTTGGAAAACAAAATATGACTTCTACAGGTACATCTCAAAAAAATTGGAATATCATGAAAAAGGTCAATCACGTGAAGGCAGCATCAATGAAAACAGGCATAGCTTTAGCAACATTAGCCTTACAGAGTGCCAAGTAGCTCTTTCAGAAAGGCAATTAGGAAAACAACATGTGATACTTACTTTGTCTGGAGCTGACGTTCGCGCACAAAGCGTTGGTATTGATTGTTAGAGGACTTTACCGATTTTTTCTGGGATATTTCCTTCGAAAATGAAAATTAATCACAGTGTCCTCAGCGGCTCAGATGAAGGGAGTCTATAAAGACACCTATGTTTGTTGGTGCATCCCAAAACACAACACTTGTAATGCCTCTTTGGCGCTGACATTGTATATCTCCAGCAGCTACAGCAAGAAAACAGTAATGACGGACTGCTGCTTTTCACTCATGGCTGTGTCTATGCTAATATGGCGTAAATCGTAACAAATGGGCAGGATTTCTCCCTACGGTGAGGTGTACATAAGGAGAAATCTGGAATAGCGTGATCAGAGAGACTGTTTATGATTTATTGGGATTATATAAAAAATTAGTGGGTGGATTTTTACCATTATAGGCTGGTTGTTTTCACACACTTGCGGCCACACAACTGTGTTCAAACACCTTATAAAAGTGATTTTTACATAATAGGTCCCCTTTAAATGAGTTCTATTGTGTTTGAAAGCAAAACTAATTATATTGTAATTAAAAAATAAATGGTTAAAATAAATGCGCCTGTGTTTAAAAGTAAGTGGTGCAACACAACTCGAATTAAAACCTAGATCAACAAAGTCTTAATTAGCTCTAAACTTTAACCAATTTAATCCTTATTGGTGCAACCCACCCAAAAGGAATAAACATCAACAGGCACCAAATATAGCACACAGATCAATGTAACATTAGCAGATGACAAAATAAATTACAACGTAGTTACAGTACAAATTGCTGTTCTTTAAATAGAAAACTATGAGGTTGTTTTAAGTTTGATGATGTTACTCACAGTGTCCTTTCCGGGGTGCATAATGTTTCCTAACACTGCCAGCTGATCAGCGCAGTCCTGCAGCACAGCACACGCTCTGAGCACAAATACAGACATCATACTGCGTAATCTGACCAAATAGATGGGAAAATAAAGGAAAATAACAAGTAACGGTTTCTTTTTCTATCAAGCTAAAACAACAGACAAATCAACCGTGGAAAAAAAGAGCTACACGAGCTGCCTGCCGTAGCTACGGTGTCCGTTGTCATGACAACACTTGTACACAGATCACATGTACATATTTGTTGGCTTTTTTTTGTTTTTTTACACCAGATTTAATTAATGTTAATGCACAATATATTTGGACCACTATATAATGTATGATTGTCTACACACAGTGTAAAAATTGAACTCACATAAACCAAGCATTGATGACCTTATGTTTCTCTCACAGGTAACGTCAAGAGTCATCATGAGCGTTTCTTTATTTTATTAATTTAAATTTACATTAGCCTATATAATTTATTCAGAAGACGTCAAATGTTAATTGTGATTTTAAAGGTTATTTGTCGTGTTTTTAAAGAATGTCTATGTATTGTTATTGTCATTATCTTTTTTGATTTTTTTTTTATATACTATGTAAACAAAAACTTTTATTTTGAATGCGATTAATCGTTTGGCAGCAAAACATCCAATACGATCTACTGTGACATCTCCCATTAAAACTAATTTACCTTTGCCCAATAAATCTTGACATGACGTTACCTGAACAGTATTTTTGTTCAATTGTTTATATATATATATATATTTTTTTTTTTCAAACAGCAGAGGGCAGCAGATCGTACAATAAAGGGCTACGCATGTCAGGCTATACCAAAAGAACTCAGATTTCTTCAGAAGACGAGCACGTGTGGCTGGCTTGAAAACACAACACTACCAGTAAAATTATGATAACGTTAACAAGTTCACCCTGGAGCAAGTGAAGTTCTCTAAAACATGATTCATTGATTATTTTCTTCCAATTCTTAAAATGTACTCAGATTTGATTGGACATGTTTCACAAGTTCTCCATGCTCCAGATAGTCTAGACCTCCTACCCAGAGGCCACAGCAAATCGCAGCTGTGCTGATATTGAGAAGAACACCAGCACTCTTGCTCATGTGTTAATGTGCCTTTTCAATTGCAAATGCTTCTCACAAATGCCCCTACCATTTGCAAAGCTGCCAGAACGACTGACAAGCCAGCAGGATATTTATATGGTGAAGCCTCACGGTCACACCTGTTGTCAAGGCAGCTGGATAGACCTTTGCCTCAATACATTCAGGACAAACAGATGCCGTAGAAAACCAGGTTAACAGCGTGAGGCTAAATGGTGAACTATGAGTATCCTGTGATTGTTCGTTTTGTTAGTCGCAGAAGTTCAGTAGGGGTTAGAACAAACCACAACCAAAATGTAGGAACAGCAAGACATAAAATGGCAGTTTGTCAGTGTTGTTAAAGGATACATTCTCTCTTTTTTAAAAGTACGTTATCATGTCATTCTTTTTCAAAAGAGAATACATTATGAATTATGCTATTATGTTAATTATGCTATAAATAGTTATTTCAATGCATATGCAAGTATTGCACCATTTCCACTGAGACCACCTCCATCCCCCAGTTACATCCTGTTACCAGAAACGAGCCAGCACTAGGAGGAAAAGATTACCCTGTAGCCAGCCGGTCAAACATGACTGACCAAATGTCTTGAGATGTGTTCTTATACACATACAGAAACAAGAAGCCGCTTATGTCATCAAACTGATACTAAAAGTACTTTGAAGTACCTTGCTTGAATGTAGGCTATTTAAGAAGTTGCAGCTGTTCTGTCTCTTTCAGCTGCTTTAAAATGACAAATATTGTGTCAGCAACAGGTTTGACATGGCGATTTGACATTTGACTTTTTAATTAGGACTAAGTACATTTTCATATACTGTAGCCTATATTTTCATAATTAGGCCTACTTCTACTGTCTTTGAAATATGGGTAAAGTGTACTGCCGAATATACTGACAAGCATGTTCACTAAAATATAATGTCATTTTTATTTAAACTTATCATGTATTTCAATGTAATTACACATTCATTAACTTTATTATTAACTTTAAAAGTGTTTTGAAATGTTAAAAACATCTTGAATGCTGTTAAAGATAAAGCTGAAATTATATTACACAGTCCAAGCTAACAAAGCTAATTTTGTTACAAAACAGAAAAGTTGGGAGGTTGTATCAAAGCATTGCTCAGTAGCTTAGTACATATAAGATACATAAATGTAGTTTCATTTGTCTGAGTACAAGGTTTTATGTTTTCAATTTGTACAACTTTTTTTTTTTTTTTTTTTTTAATTTTGCACCCTGTTTTGTCCCACTTCTCAAGAATGACTGAAATAACACTAGTCTTTACGTGCTTTATTTTAATATGTCAACACATAAATGTATTTTAAAGCATGACAAAAGATTAACAATGCGCTTTAGGCTATAGAAAAATGTTTAATTGAACATACAGTAAATGCACTTTTTAAATGTGTACTTAAATGTGTTAAGAAGCAGTGTACTCTCTTTACGTGCACTTTGATTTTATATTATCTTCAAGTGCAGTTTATCAACAACAAAAAAAAGTTTTTATGATTTGAAGTAGCCTACACTACAATTACACATTCAGTACAGTGAAGCACGCTTTTTCATAACGGTATAAATTAAAAGAACTACGGAACACATTCTAAAAGCATCATAGTGTTTCAAGCATATATATATATATATATATATATATATATATGTATACGGTATTTATATATATGGTTTCTAAGACATCTCACGTATTATATTCTACATAAGCAACTAACTATTGTATTGTGTATTGCAGTAACTATGGTTACTGTTTTCCCCTCCTCACTCGATTAGTTCGGTCTGACGCAGTGTCATAAGCAGCAAACATTCCTCGCACAGCTGAGAGTGAGTGAGTGTACAGGGACATGATATCTACTGATATCAGTGCTGCTCTTCCCCGCACACAATATGGGCTCAACCGCCCATACCACCAAAGGCAGAGCCCCAGCTTCACTGAAAAGACCCGGACTCGGTTCTGTGTCGTGGATCCCGTGTATTGTTGAGATATTTGAGGTTTAAAATGTGGGTGATGGTGCTGTGGACTCAGGACAAGATGGCAGCAGTATGAGACACACACATCTACATGCTGTGAGTTCTGTCGAAGTGTGTAAAATGATCGGAGAAGACCTGGATTACATCTACTGCTAGTCCGTGTGAAAGGTGAGACTTTTTAATCGGAGCGGTTTTGTTTTACTGTTGATCGTTAACTGTCTATGGAACAGTCAAAACCAAAACGGATGATCACATCGGCTGTGTGACAAATCCCAGTGAGCTTCCTACATAGACTTATCTTGGGCATCAAAGACGCGTTGCAAAGTGCGATTATTACCTATGATAATGCGCATGTTTTAATTTGAATCGATTCATGGACATCATTCATGCATGCTGTGTAGGCAGACAGCTTTTCCTAAGATTTGACATACAGTAAATTGAGATACAACCTAACTTTGGTATGTAATCAGTAAGAAAGCTCGATGCATAAATAGATAGGCATGCATGTATATGTGTAATTGTCATTTTGAAGCAGTTCAAATTGTGCATTTAGTTGCACATGTATTAATGCATTAATAATTTTAGTTCAACACTGCTGTTATGTAATGAAAGTTACTGTAGCGTGCTACTGTTCCAGCAGTTTTAAGACGAAGAAACCTTTAGTCTTTAACAACCCAGATATTTCTTAGCTGTTGACCAGATCAAGAGTTTAGAGGAAGGTAAATTCTGTGAAAAGGTGGGTTACTTAGGATGTAAATATGAAGGAAAAAAACAAGAAAATAAATAAAAGTAAGTAATGAGAAAAGAGATCTTGTCCTCAACAGAGTGCACAAGGGATACTTTTTAAAAGTGCTAATTGAGGTTGTTTTGAGGCAGCATGCATCTGCAGTGGAATAGGTCAAATGTTAAATAAAAATAGACTTGTTTACTATGCATGAGAAAAAATCATGTGGGGTGTTAACATTACCCGCAGTGCTTTGCCAAAAAATTGTTTTTTTTCCGATATCTGATTAAATTGAGGGCTGTTTGTCTTGTGTAAACACAATGATGGTTATTTTGACAGGAGGAATTAAAGGAATAGTTCACCACAAAATGAGGAAAATGATGTAATTCATACCCAAATGACTCTCTGTGGAACACAGACATTGCTTATTTAAAGAATGACCTGGCCTTCTTTTCAATACAATGAAAGTGAAGACCTTGGGCTCCAAAATTACTAACAGCAGTCAATTCAATTTCACTATATTGTACTATATTTATTTACACTAGACATATGCACTAGCTTTTGTGGGTTCATCAGAGAAGTCTGATCGGATTTGTAAGTCAGATCCTTTCAATCCAGTACAATGGATTTTGATTGATTGGTTTACAAATCAAACCGTTCACAAGATTAACAAAATGTCTTGGTGATCCAGTTACAGATGGATGTTTCAGCCCCAAAATATTATTATAAACTTGGATAATTTTCTTCTATGAAGCTCAAATGGAGATATTTTGAAGAATGTTGTTAATCAAACAGTTGACTTTCATTGTGTGTAAAAATATCTTGTTGTGTTTTGCAAGTTATACAGGTTAAAAAAAGAAATGTAAGTAAATGATGACAGAACTATCTTTTTAACAGCCCACTTATCATTGAATAATAACTTAAAATATGGTGCTTAACAGCCTAAGTGCTCATGCATATGGACGGGATATTCTTCTTAAATCACTTTACGTGTTCCACAGAAGAATTAAAGTAATATTGGTTTAAAACGGCATGACGATGAATAAATTATGACAATTTTAATTTTAGAGCTGAATGTCTTCGAGTTTTTGTAATCTGCTAGCTTTCATTTTAAGACGACCCTAGAGACAGACAGAGTGTTTTATGTTCCTTGTTGTATGGCGGGTAAGGCTGTTGTCACCAGCAAGGTTTTGCTTTTTCTGAAGAATGAGCTCATTTAGTGGTGGGGGAAGTTCAATAGAGGAGTCACACGATAGCCTAGCTGCCATTTGAGTTCTGCTGAGTGCAGAGACATGTCCACACCAGCGACCCACTCCGGCCTGTGTTACTCACTGTGGTGAGGCTTGCAACCAAAATAGACCTGACTACAGTATGTGCTATGACTCCATGGAATTTACATTTTAAGAGGTTGCTCAGACATGTCTTTTTTTGTTGTTGTTTGACTATAACCCTGTCTGTACTGTATTGTTTGAAGTATAGGAAAACTTATTTTTAATAATTATCTTGCTTTATGGCCTTGCGTTCTTGTGCATGCATTCAGTTCAGATCACTTATTGCCTTGATTTTTTTAACCCCTGATATGAGATCCAGCCCCTCGCACCATAAAGTAACACAAACATGGTGTTAACAGAGTTGCTTCCTTTTGTCAGTTATAGAAGGAATAGTTCATATTATTCCAAATCTGCTTTCCTTGGAATTTCAAACAATGTTTTAACTGTTTTTGCCCATGCAATGATTTTGGTGGGGCTCAAAAAACAACACTGGACCCCACTGATTTTCATTATGTGGCCACTATTTTTCATATTCAGATATCTTCAATTGTGTTCCACAGGATTGTATTCCCTTTAAGTCCTGGCCCAGAAATCTTTGACAGTTTCTTGAGCGGCTTCATTATTTGTGCTTGCCAAGTATGACATTTATTGTCACTTCACTTGGGGCTAGGGATTTGAACAGATAAATATTGCATTTTACGGTAAACAATGCATACTACAGACATCAATGCTAACAAATCATGAAGCTTGTAGATGAGAGGTATGCTGTTACTATTAACCTATTGGATGTAGGTTTTTCACCTGGAAGATGATCAAATTAATATTTGCAGGACCATTTAAAATTAACTAGTAGAGGATGTAATTTAAGGAAAACAAAAAACTTAAGTTCACCTAAAAAAAAAAAAAAAATGTGGAACAACACAAGTGTGAATAAATGATGACAATTTTATATCCTTTAACTATCCCTTGAAATTCTGAAGTTACATGTCTTGAGATTAGTGCTGTCAAACAATTAAATGCGATTAATCACATCCAAAATATAAGTTGTTGTTTACATAATATGTGTGTGTGTACTGCGTATTTTATTATGTATAAATACACACACATGCAGTATATATTTTGAAAATATTTACATGTATATATTTACATGCATATAATTTATATTATACAGACATATATATTTAATATATAAACACATTTTTCTTAAATATATACATACATGTGTGTGTATTTATTAGGGGTGGGAATCAGCAGAGGCCTCACGATACGATATTATCACGATACTTGTATCACAATACAATATTATTGCAATTTTCAATATATTGCGATATATTGCAATTGATTACCTTTTTCCAACTTCAAATTATGTCCCCAAAGGAAAACTTTGACAACATCTGTTTTAACTAAAAAGAAACATTTCTCAGTTTGTTTATCTCACTTCAGTTTTATTGTTGCAGTGCAAAATGGGATTGTCAAGCAGACAAACTGACCAACACTTTCATTAATACCTGTCATAAATGTTGTATGTACCTGGCAAACTCAACTATTTGTATTACAGTCTAATCTAGTCCACCTTAATTAAAAGTAAACAGGTATGCACTGCTGTGCTACTACAGGTATTTTGAACAGTGCAACTTGAAATTGTACTAAAAAGTTGTGCAGTCCTACAAAGCTATTATTATCAGAGCATATGAGCAGAGCATAGCATAGCAGAGCATAGCATAACATAGCAGAGCATAGCGTCACTGAAGGTAGCATTATTTTACCAGCGTTGCCCAGTACAGCTGAACTAGCCTACATCATGTTAAAGCACAGAAGCGCTACTGCAAACCGGAACAAGTAGGTCTATACTGCACAGAAATTTCCTGCCAGTGCGTTATTTGAGCGGACTTTGCTTTTCCGATGAGCATGAGCGGTACACGAGTGGAACGCACATTCATAGATCGGAATATTGAGCGGAGCGTCAAACCGCGCAGTGACGAGGAGAGTGAAACCTGTGCGCTGAACACTGCCGGGCGGGGCGCAACGCGGCGCGCCTGCGCCATATTTATTATTATTATTATTATATGTAGCCTATATTTTCGGTGCATCCCTATTTACATCCCCTCCTTGTTTACAAATCCGAAGTAAGTCCATACATCCGATTTAAACGTGGACGGGGCTTTCCTGATAACTTTCCGCGATGCCGCCCTCTTTATTTTACTAACTTACTGCATGCTAAAGGTGACCCAGCTGACCTCACCAGAAAAAAACTCAACACCACCATCTAGTGGATTGTAAAGAAATAGATTTTATTATTCTACCAAATAGTATAATAAAAGATCGATACTTGGCGTCCGTGTATCGATACAGTATTGCCGCAGAAAATATCGCGATACTATGCTGTTTCGATTTTTCCCCCACCCCTAGTATTTATATATAACATAATAAATATATACAGTACACAGTACACACACATATATTATGTGAACTAAAACTTTTATTTTGGATGCGATTAATTGCGATTAATCATTTGATAGCACTACCTGAGATATATACATTTGGTCATATTTTAGTTTGGGGACAGTTTGTGCCTCCTAATTTGCTGCTTAGTAATGGTTAGTGAGGTAGTTGTTGAGTTTAGGTATGGGGTGTGGTTAAGGGATCTAAAGTATGGTTACAGAATAAGGCACTAATATGTGCTTTATAGATACTATAGCTAATATGCTCGTCATTTGCATGCCAATAAGAAGCTAGTTAAAAGTGAGAATCGGTCCCTAAAGTGTTAAACTGTAATTGTGACCTAAAATTATGATGTTTAATACAAAAACATTCATGATATTATCCATCAAGCATATTTATGCTCCTATCCTGCTTTGACAGCATCATTATATCACTCACTTCTATACTGTTGTAAATATTCAACCAGTGTGGGTTATATCTGTCTTGGTTAACAAATTCATCACATTTGTCTTAATTGTCAGTCGCTTTTAGGTGCAGCCTCATTTATGTGACATAAACACGCTCACGTGCCACACTGCAGCTGTCTCGTGAACATGATCCACAGTCTTTTCAAAGACTCTTGTGCTTTTCAGGCCATTGACCCTCCTCTGGTACCTCTCTGGTTCCATAAGCAGGATGTTCCTCAGCGAACCCTCAGCTCTTGATAGAAAAGTCTGTATTCTTTAAGCTAGTTAAACGTTACACTAAATGTGAAATTGTAACCATTTACTTTATTGTTTAGCAAGTGCTTGAAATGGGCTTTTTAAAGTACTGTACGGGAGAAAGTTGTGTGAAAGTGTTATTTTCAAATCAAGAACTAGTGATTGGTTACACAGTGTGCTAACTAGACTTGAGTCTTTGTCCTAACTAGCCAATGGTTTCTATTTAAGAACATACAAACCATGTGTCCAGTGCCTCTAATAATCTCAGGTACTGATTATTGTGTTGTATAATGTTAAAAAAAAATTAATTTTAGTTTGATCAGTGAACATGTATCAATGTGCATTACTTTAATAGCTAAAATGCATGGAAACCACAATGGATAACAGTTTATTTCATGACAAAGATTGTCTCTGAATACTGTATATATTTTTAATCACTTTAAAAATAATGTTTGATAACGTGTAATGTAGGGCTGTAGCTACCGATTATTTGAGTAATCGAGTATTCTACAGATTATTCCATCGATTAATCGAGTAATCGGATAAGACGTCATTTTTCTTTATTAAAGAGCAATATTAAATATACAAGAGATAATAAGATAGATCTCTTAAATAAACAACTAATTTGTTTTCTTTTTAGAAAAAATTAAAATTTTATTGCTGAAATTGCATACATTAATAACCGTGTAGCAGCAACTTTCGGTGTTCGGCCGAATAAGCGAAAAGGCTGAATAATATGTACCGAACAATGACTAACGCGATCAAATAGAGGCACGCACTAATGCAGCAAACATGTCGGCAGTGTGAAAGTATTTAAACTATCAGAGAAACGCAGAAATCATTACAAGCACGAAGCACCGACAGCGAGAGACTGTTTAGTGCTGCATCGCGTCTCCGATGAGAAGAAGAGGTGGCTAATGCTGGTGGTTAGGCTACTGTATGATGATTGAAATCACCTCAAACGATTAGTAAATAAACTGCAGCATGTTATATTTTCTAATGCACGCACGAATTGCATGTATTCTGACAGCGCTGCACGAGCTTGTGGCGCCAAGGTTCAAAGTCCAAAGCACGAGGAAAATCTGTGCTGAAACTGTGTTACTCGTCAGTTGCTCAGTAACATTTTTGTGAATTTTTTTAAAGGCATGTGACAATGTGATACGTGCTACAAATATCTTCCCAAATTCGTAATGAGAATAATTTATAAAGCTGCATGCTGTTGTCAACAAAAAGAAGCACTGAGATCTTCCTGCGGGTTTCTGCCAAAATAAAAGCAGAGAAAAAGCAACAACTTTTTCAACATCAATATATCAACAATCAACATTCATAAATAATAGTATTGTAATTTTACTGTTGTTCTGTAAAATAAAATAAGAAAGTAAGACAATAATAATGATAATAATAATTACCCTACAACAGCTCTATCAATTCATTTATTATAACATTCAGTGTTCAAATTGGGATCTGTAATATATTCTAATGTTTTAAAAGAATTCTCTTCTGCTCAGCAAGGCTGCCTTTATGTGTACAGTAAAAAGTACATGCCTGATTTAAGTCTCAAAAATGGCCAAAAAATATTAGTCTATTTTACTAACTTATTAATTTTAAGTTACATTTTGCTTTGATGGTATAATGTCTGCTAGAATGTTAACAATTTTTCAGTCAGTGTTAAGTAAATATTTTTAAATTGTTGTTTTGTAATTTATTTTTTATTTGAAATGGCAAAAACCGTGTTCGGTATTCGGTCTTCGGCCTAGTGTTTCATTTTGTTCGGCTTCGGCCAAGAATTTTCATTTCGGTGCATCCCTAATAAAAATACTTACTTTACAAATAAAATATGGCACGAATTACAAGGCAAGGTTTTATCACAATTATGAGTGCAATATTAAATAAATCCAATAAAATGCTGTGTCAATGCAACTGTATTAGCTCTTGTTTGGTGTGAAACGTGACATGATTGGGCATAAACGTAAACACTGTGATGAATTTCACACAAATTCAACATCATTGATTATGTAGACATACTTGTTTTTGTTGCAGATTGCACGAATGCAGTGCACTTAGAGAGACAAACCGCCCATACACTCTTCTGATTGGCTGTGATTTTGATTGATTAGTTGCATAGTGGAGACAAACTGTTTGTCACTGGAAGGCAAATTGGTTGACAGACAAATTGGTTGTCACTGGAAGTACTTTCAGTTAGGACATGGAGTTGCACTGATTTTAAGTTCACATAATCCAATAACTCATGAACTCACTGCTTCTTTTGGACTGATTCATTAAAAAGGACCAAATCATTAACTTTTGTTCAATAATGAATTAAACTGCACTGGTCAAGCTGTTCCAACCCAACTCAGAAATACCATATATTTTTCTCTGATTTCGAAACCAGATGATTCATGGGGTTTTCCCACAAATTTCCAAGGTTTTACTGTGGTAAGGGTGTACAAAGCCAGGCATCTTGGAAAATTGTGCCATTTCAGTGAACACACTAGAAAGTGAGATTAGAGTACAGTGATTTAACGGGGAATGAAGTCTACATACTAGGATATGTTGAGTATTGAAATGTAATTTCGTTTTATTGATGATTATTAAATGAACTGACATCAAAATTATAATGTTGATTTGAATGCATTATTCTCTTTACCAAAAATTTCAACATTGAGACTTAAATAGTTTAATATATATATATATATGTATGTGTATATATATATATATATGTGTATATATATATATATATATATATATATATATATATATTTGGTCTGTGTCATCCAGCCCTGCTGAATACATTGTTGTTTGACTTATTTTTCCAAATAATTTTTTTTAATTGGATTGTGGACTTTTGTAAATATGTGTTTTCCTTGAAAACAGGGGACTTTGTTGACTGTAACTTCCTCTTCCCTTTCCCTTGATTTATTCCCTCTTTTTCTCAAGGAGGAACAATATTTTTTTCACCCAACTGAACATGCTGAAAGGCCATCAGAAAATTAGATGTTTTATGCTGTCCCCACCATAATCATACCCTGACTTTCTCTATGGGTGTTCACGTTTTTTTTTTCTTCTTACCAGACTAGTTAAGACCAAACTAGGCATATGACGGTAACTGGTTTCAAGGTATACCGCGGTTTGGAAAAGTCACGGTTTCAAAACCACTTAAATTTCCCGTTATACCGTTCCTGCGGTATGCACAGTTTTTTTTACGTGTCATCAAAGACGGAAAGTGCAGAACTCCCTCGGTTGTGTGCAGCGAAGTGCATAACGAGTCACATGACCTCTCCTCCGTTTGGTGCGAGCAGTCAGTGAGAGTCAGCTGTGTGTGGGATGGCCAAAGGAGGTGAATCCCTGGAACTTTTTCCCCCGTCGAAAAAGATGAAGTCTGCAGTATTGAAATTTTTCGGGTAACATAGACTAACCATGTTCCATACACAATGATATTCCGTACAGATGACGTTTTAGCGCTGATCGCTAAATAAATACTTCCAGGTCGTTCATAATCTATATATCTGTGTCATCTTCATTTCTTCCTCTTTCACCCCCGATCAAGACAGAGACCCACCCACCATTTGTTTCAGTGTTGAAATAAATACTATTTGGCTTGCTACTGTGGCAGATAACATGGCTAATTAACTAGCTAACGTCAACTAGTTTGCTCCCTCACGTTAACGTTACTTCACAGAGCGAGGAATAACAGACTAAAGTACTACGTTTCTGCGATTTAGTACAATAATTAAATTTAGCTGGTATCACGTCTATACTTTTAAGCTTCCTGCCATTGTTTACATCTGCTCAAAATCACGACATTTAAAAAACAAACAAACTGCTGGCTCTCAGGTGTCTTTGCCACTGTTTGAGTGTTGCACGGAGAAAGACTGTGTGTGTGTTTGTGTGTGTGTCGCGCTCTCTCTTTCCTTATGTGTGAATGTGCACACATCCTCGTACCTCACCGCTCCAAACTTAATCCAGGAAAGGTGAACATTCCTGGATCATAACTTGGACTGAAAGAGGAATGTGTAGAAAGTGAGCATGTCTCCAAAAACCTTGTTGAGCTGCAGGTTTAATGACTGCATTTTATTTTAATTTAAATTTTTTATTTTTTTTTACAGAAAATTATTTATGTATGTTCTGATTATTGTTGAGCTGCAGGTTTATGCCCACTTAAGTGACTACACTTAATTTAATTATGAATAATTCAATTATTTATTTTAGTTATTTAGCCTGGCATGTTTATAGAGTGTTCCAAAATCTTCTATGTTTCTTAAAAATAAAATGTATTGTGTTCAGTGGGAAAAAAAGACATTTAAAAATAACATATTTTAGAGCTGTAATCGTGATACCGTGATATTTTTATCTAAGGTTAACATACCGTCAGAATCTCATACCGGCCCATGCCTAGACCAAACCCTGCCTGACTGTAGCCAAAAAAAACAACAACTTGGCATTTCCATGGTACTTTTTGGTGTATTTTTTTTGGAGATGCAATGCATTTTTCTTCCTTAAAAATAGCTTTATATCCTAATTTTATTATTTGAGCAAATCTTAACCAGCCACTTAATTTGGTTAGTAGTTTTACAATGATAGTGCATAAAAACAGCCTGAATCAATTTCTAGTACTTTTGTATAGTAAAGGTCAAACACAGATATGAATATGATGATTGTCAAATAACAAATAGCCTGAAATTGTAATAGAGTTAGTTGTGAATTAATGTTGAAAAGTTTGTGCTCATATGGTAGTAAAGGGTGAATGTTCAGTGTTAAGATGTTTGATTATTATTTTTGTATTTTTTAAAATGGGTAAATTAGATAACCAAGAACATACAGTGCTCATCTGTAATATGATTCTTGTCAACAGCAATATTTGTTAGGGTTAATATTTATTCATTTGAGTTTCTCTGCTTGGACTGGCCTGCCTTTTCTTATGTTGTGATTTCTCATATTATACCCTCACCCTATATATTCTCACTTCACTCCCTATACCTCAGTTGGCTGTTTGCACTCTGTAGAAAAGTTGCTCTTGAGATGTTTAAGTGTGCTTCAGCCCTTAATTAGAGTTGGACAAGCCACAACGTTTGCACAGGATGTCAGCCAAATGAATGTGAAATTGGCAGTGTCTTTTCAAAATTGTGGTCATGTGTTGGCCTGTTGCAGAAAGCACACTCTTATCTTGTTCCTTTTCCTTCAAATTTTTTTTCTGGTGTACAAATAAAGGTGGGTTTTAGAGCTGCACGATTAATCGAATGCGATTGTCATGCACATCTTGTCAGTAAAGCTGGTTCTGTAATCAGTAGTAAATCTCCATCACCTGCTTTCAGATGGAGCAGCATTTAATACACAGAGCCGTAGTTCTCTGACGAGCTATGCGAAAAAAATTTGCAGACAATATAATCGTACGATTATGAAATAGAAGAAATTGTTCGCGATAATGACAGCTGTTTGCGTAGCTTCTCAGTGAACTACGGCTCTGTGTAGTAAATGCTGCTCCATCTGAAAGCACGTGAAAATACCACATTTAATAACATGTTTTTACTCCAAACTCACTTCATAACGTACAGCCGAGTGTTTGAAATAAATCCTTCTGTGAGATGATGTGGCTTCTTACACAGAATAAGGCACATAATATTTCATAGTATTCTAAACAGTGATAAAGGCTGTGTTGATTAGCATTGCATTATATAATGAAAATTATAATAATAAGAACTCAGATAAACCATATATTGACATAGTCGAGTGTTTGTTAGTCACATTGAATCAATGAAAACAGTTAAATCTTCTGTTTATTCAGCAACCGCTAAATGGATTTCCTGGGTTCTTCTGTGGGGCGTATTTGGAGTTTCAGCGCGAGAGCGCCCTCTGGCCTTCGGATGGGGATTTACTACTAATCACAGAACCGTGCTTCACTGAAAGATACGCATGACAATCGCAGCTTCTGTCTAATCGCGATTTCATTTCGATTTATCGTGCAGCCCTAGTGGGTTTGACCCTAGAGTAATGTGTAAATAATTGAATTACATTAGTACCACAACTTGTGACTCAAAAACAGGTTTGCTTTACTTCATGCAAGTCAATGTATTTCCTCAATTGGATATTTATTGAAAATAGAGAAGCTATACAAGCACAGATGATACTGTGCCTTTGTTGTCTCTTTTTCCCCCCACACAGTAATGCTCATTTTTAAATAACTGTTGCCTAGAGACCCCGATTAATGGAAACCGATATGAAAAGGTCATTTGAAACTGTGAGCAGTTAGTTGTTTCCCTTTACGGCATTTATGGAAGGAGGGTTGGTGGGGGTTGGAGGAGGAATGCAACCTTCTGCTGCAGTGTCATTATCTTGGCCTGTCATTGGCTGCTCAAGGCAGCCTGCTGTTTGCTGCTGTAGCATAGGGGCAAAGGTCAAGTATGATGTCAGCCTTATGATGCAAGCCAGTGCACGCAGTAGGACAAGTTGTTTACACTTAGTTAGTGGACACCTGTGATGTCACACAAACTTAGGAAAACACCTCTATAGACATTAGTCATTTTGTAAGTTAATATTGAATAGAGACCAGGGATTTCACATTTTCAAGAATTTGAAAGGTACTGGCTGATCAGCTGTGATGTCCATGTTTCTTTGAAAATGTTCAAATCTTACAAATTGTCATTTTATTGGTTGAAAGTGTAACATGATCTGTATCTGGTTTTCTTGTGTTCACAGGTATGGCCTCACAAGTCTTGGTCTATCCACCACATGTTTTTCAAACTCAGACAAGTGCCTTTTGTAGTGTGAAGAAACTCAAAGTTGAGCCCAGTAACTGTGTTTACCATGAGAGGGCCTACCCACAGACTTACTTGAATGGTAGAACCCTTGGCATTGCTTACCCGTCAAAAATCACCGCTTCGTTTAAGACACAAGATTCTGTGATCGGCAGACATCGCGGGCAGGAGTTACCATTGCAGACGGCTGCTGTACGCGGTGTGCGACGTCAGCATACCACCACAGCAGCACAGCAGCAAAAAGGGGGTGTCGCCTCTCAGGATAAGGAGCCGGAGCACCAGGAAAAAGGAAAGGGTTGCAGCAGTGGAGCTACAGGGGCAGTTGGAAGGGGTAGGGGAGAGGGAAGCGACAGTCAAGAAGGAGGAGGTGGAGGACAGGGTGAAGGTGACGAAGGTGGTGGAGGAGAGGACGAGGGTGACCGGGAAGACTGTGGAGTTTTTAACTTGCAAGACAGCTCCCACAGATGTGGGCTGAAACGTAAGTGCGGGGAGCTGGAGAACTTGGGGAGCACCATGCAGATTGTAGAGGACCGGTCAATGTTACCTGCAATGTTGCAATCAAATTTGGGAAACCCACCAGTTGCGGTCCCAGCGGCAGTCGGTGTAGGGCCTGCAAAGCAAGGTGGAAATTCCGGAAACGGGGATGGAGACTACCAGTTGGTGCAGCATGAGTTGCTTTGCTCTTTGAAGAACACCTACGAGGTCTTAGACTTCCTCGGCCGTGGTACTTTCGGCCAGGTGGTGAAATGCTGGAAACGAGGCACCAATGAGATTGTGGCGTTGAAGATCCTGAAGAATCATCCATCATATGCACGACAGGGCCAGATTGAAGTAGGAATCCTGGCACGCCTCAGCAGCGAGAATGCAGATGAGCATAATCTGGTGCGAGCTTTCGAGTGTTTCCAGCACCGCAGCCACACCTGCCTCGTGTTTGAGATGCTGGAGCAAAACCTGTATGACTTCCTCAAGCAGAACAAATTCAGTCCGCTACCTCTGAAGGTGATCCGTCCCATTCTTCAGCAGGTGGCCACGGCGCTAAAAAAGCTAAAGGGCATGAGACTGATCCACGCGGACCTGAAGCCTGAGAACATCATGCTGGTGGACCCTGTACGGCAACCCTACCGTGTGAAAGTCATAGACTTTGGCTCAGCCAGTCACGTCTCCAAAGCCGTCTGCTCGACGTACCTCCAGTCGCGGTACTACAGGTATGTACAAACTAAAGACTTGAGACAAGAGTTGATTGTCACCTGAAATTGTTTTGATTAGAGGTTGACCGATTGATCGGTTTTGGTCATTTTTGAACGATCTCTGCTAAGCTGCAGCTAAAAGTGCTACTGCCAAACCCGGAGATCGGCTGAATGGATTCGAAAACGGTAAAACTCAACTGTTTAACTCTAGGGGAGTTGGACAATGAGCCTATTTTCAAAAATAGTGGCGTGTTCCTTTAAGCACGTAATTCCTTCTCACTAATTGATCACTGAAAACATTCTAAAATCTATCTGTATATGTTATACAACTAAAATCCTTGTGGAATTACCAGTCAGGAAACACTGCTGATGTAAAACAATTTCCCTTGTGTTCAAAATCTACACTGACCCTGTAGAAATATTTGACCCCACAATGCAACAGGCAGGGGCTAAACCATTTTTGTCACATTGCCATGGGAAAGGAAGTGATTTTTTGAGTACTTTTTACAATAGGCTAAGCACAAGTGGTAATGGGTGAGTTTTTAGAGCACAGTTGCGTATAAAATTAAATACATTTTGAATGCAGGAAACTTTTGTAAATATAGTGTTGCTCTCAGTTTGGATGTTGAAATGGTAACTAAGTTTGTTTATTTTTGTTGAAGGATTATCATGCTCCATCTTATTTCCTGAATGCATCAAAGGAAATGCCTTGAATGTCACCTTGATAGAGTGCCAAAATTAAAAATGTAGACAAAGAAATAACTTTGACATTTACTTTTGTACAGTTCTGTTTGAAATCATGCCTGTGATGGGTAACAAATCTGCTATAATAATTTGGGTAACCTTGATCTCCTGTTACGGTCTGGTAACAAACCCCCATCCATCTGTTTGTTTCTTCACTCCAACTATCTTTTGTTTCATGCAAAGAATAAATGCTGGCATGTTCATATAGAGTTTTAAAGTATTGATTACTAGGAGTACATTTAGCAAATAGTGTCCATTTATCATCTCTAAATAAAACATGGTTGGTTTTGCTATTTTAATTTAATTTTGAGTAACTCTTGGCAATTTGATTAAGTCCAAAAGGAGAAATCGTGACTAGTGATTCATTCGTCACACTGAAAAGGGTCAGGCATTGTGGGACACATTTCATGCCCTGAGTTCTAGTTGAATTGCACATTTCGACAAATATAGTAGGTCATCCAGATATTCCATGTATACAAACAATTTATATACTCTGCACAGTGCATGCTACTGAAATGTGCAATGTAGTATAATATTCTGAATAGCTGTTATATGCAAATTTTAAAGTTAGTGTTCTTAAAGGGGTCATATGATGCGATTTCAAGTTTTCCTTTCTCTGTGCGCGAGCGAGCGAGCGAGCGAGAGAGAGAGAGAGAGAGAGAGAAAGAGAGAGAGAGCGCGGGAAAGAGAGAGAGAGAGAGAGAGAAAGAGAGAGAGAGCGCGGGAAAGAGAGAGAGAGAAAGAGAGAGAGAAAGAGAGAGAGAGCGCGGGAAAGAGAGAAAGTGAGAGAGCGAGAGACAGTGAAAGAGAGAGAAAGAGAGAGAGAGTGAAAGCATGTCAACATATTCTGTTACACCAAATACACAAAATAATGATTTTTAAAAAAGCATCATATGAACCCTTTAATGCTTGTAAGTATGAATTAATTTTATAAGCACTACAGTTATGGTAGTAAAAAAAATTATTTGGGGAGGTTTCTGAAATTTGGTTGATTTGACGCAGAATGACCCAATTGTAAACATGATTTAATAGTTGCATGACTGTTATAGCATCTGCAGGTGCTGTATTCTGCTATCTAGGTGTAGGTTGTCATCTTTGGAATCTTATTTTCAGCCATGTCTCTAAGTAAGTGAAACATGCCCATGCTACTAGAAATCATGTCCATCTCAGATTTCAGAGTACACTAGTTGGGTGGGGGGTACCAAAAATACCAAAAGTAATTTTGGTAGCTGAAGTTCCCAGATTTTTTTTGTTAAAAACATAACTATAAACACATACAATTCATTTACTGAACAAACTGAAACTTTTACAGTATAAAACTGTGTAATTTACAATCAAGAAAATATGAATGTAAACCAGTAAATTCAGCAATGTGCACTACTACTAAAATCTGTTCTGTGCCTTTAACATATAATGACAACCATCTAGGGCTGGGCGATATAGCTAAAAAAATGTATCAACGATATAATGTTTCATATCGTTCGGTATCGATAATTATTGACATTTTTTATAACCTTTTTTAAAACAAAGAGCAATGGGAAAAAAAAAAACGTTTAAATGTAGCAACTGTATTTTTAAATTAACCCAATTTGAGACAAACAACAAATATTTTTTTGTTTTACAGTCAAACACAAAATAAAAATTAAACAAATATCTAATTTCTAATGTTTTATATGCAGATTAAATAGGTCTTTATTGTATAGGTCTAATTGGCGCAATGAGCAAAATAATGCAGCGCATTTAAATTGTCAACGCAAGGAAGTAACTTTATAAAAACGTGTAATACGTCTAAATTAACTCGTATAAATCAAATATTATTTCGTAAATTGCATGAACAATTATGAACAAAACAGCATCATGTATTTATGCATTGCTTAATCCAAAGAGCCGAAGCACCATTCACACAGATTGCATTTAAAAACATATGAGACGCAGTGAAAAGGAATAAACCTCCACAAATGTGTGACGTGTTTTCTAAAAGTTTAAGCTGTTTTAACTTTGCATGGCTTTCTATACATCTCTTGTGTGAGACGCGAGTGCAGCGGTCGCATTTGTCAGTCTAGAAAATGCGCTGAATATGCGTTCTGTGTGAATGGCTTGGTTTTGGTTTTAACCTAATAAAGATCTTCTACGCATTGAGCTACTATATTTCTCTAATATTTTGAATGAATAACGCAGAAACTGCTCGTTTTGTGGGCTAGACTTATAAAACATTAAAATGCAACAACATCACTTACATCATCATCACCGCATCTCGCGCTGCACTAGTGACGCTCCCAGACGCACACCTAACATTTTGATTTTCACAATCTCCTCATCACAGGTAGGCACAGCACTCAATTCAGCATGTGTTCGTGTTCGTGTTTGTGTGTGTGGTCTGCGTAACTCATAGCACGTGCCTATATCGTGTGCTATATCGAACATTTTTTCTATCGTTATCAAAGAGGGTGTACCATTGATAAATATCGATACCATTTTATCGCCCAGGCCTACAACCATCATAATAATGCAGGTGGGAAAGGAGAAAGCCACATGAAGAATCAAAGTTCATTACAAGCAGCTTTTCCACAAGCCAAAGTATATACTAATTTACAAGGTGCACAGATCCATTCAAGCAAACACAAAACACTATCATGGTAACACACAACACTTAAATGATGCGATAAACATTCATTAAACAACTGATTTTAGCAAATGGCTGCAATATAACAAAGAGTGAAAAATTGAAGGGGGTCTGAATACTTTCCGTACCCACTGTATGCAACATAAAACCCTAATGTACAAAATGATAACAAAAACTATCAAGAAACATGATTATTTAAACAAAATTCTATCAAATGTGGAGTGTAATGCAGTGAACTGTGGGAATATCAGTTTACAGTTTTTGACTATAAATTATACGTTGATTTGTTCTTTTTTACTTCTAAAAACTGTAAAGTTAACAGAATTTTACTGTAAAATACACTTTTTTTCCTCCATCTGTCTCCAACCTCTAAACCCAAACCTGCCCATGTCACGTGAAAGTGATCCATGCTCACCCCCGTTTTTGCTGCTCTAGGGAGAGTTCTCTCAAACTCACAGCGGGGGCTGAGCACTGGAGACCGCTGCCTAAAATTAGTTGATGGGAGGACGGCCAACTCAGTTTGACTTCTATAGATGGTGAAGTGCGCTGGCAGTCAAAGTGAAGTAAGGCAGAGCAAAATACTACAGATCACTTTAGCACTCAGTCAAGGTCACTGTCTTCCAGCGTCAGCTGTTTTGTTGCTTTTAGAAGTGGGAATATAGATAGACAGGAGTTTAAAAAGAGGGTGTGTTCCAGCAATCCCAGAAATTTAGTCCCACACCTTTTGTTAAAAATGCAACCGGAATTTTATGAAAATAGCAAGCAATCAAATTAATTTGTCTGCAGTTTAAATGCTTATGATAATAAGAATACTTTTTTCAAATAAGCTCCAGAAAGGATGAAAAAGTGGCTAATATTATCATTTAGACATGACATAACATTCCTTTAATGTTAAGTGGTGAACAACATTTCTGGAGCCACTGTTTGAGGTACAGATCAGGCTCTTGTCATATTGATGGTTTTTCCATCATTTGGCATGAATGAACATGGACTTGGTATCTTTCTGACCCTGCTCTGTTTGAGTTGGAAACTTTGCCTCATCAATCATTTAACTGCTAACGTTGGCAACATCGCAAACAAGGGCAATCAAATTCTGTCCTGTAAGAGGAACAAGTATATTGTCTTTATATTCTTCGTTCACTGTCATTTCATTTATATTTTATATGAAGGGTCTTATTTCTCCTGACACCATCTGCTCCCCTCTTTCTATGACTTTGAATAGGTTTTTAAATTTCTCTAAATGTCTGATCAAGTATAACCAATCTTGTGCATTTTAACTTTGTGCATGTGAGTAACTTTAAAAAAAAGGCAGAAAAAAAACATTCCAGACTTACCAGTCACAGTGTAGTATATCAAGGATTCTTGGTCTTGTTGTCAAGGCCTGTTTGAGATGTTATCAAAGATCAGCTCTCACCAAGGACAGAGGCAAAAAGTAGCATTGTTTCTGTTAAAGCAACTATGTAATATCGCACTCTGTTACCACAAGCTTGTACAGCTGTTATTAATACTTCAATAACACAAAGGGCCTATAAGAATCACTGGACCATGGGGCTGCTGTGTTTGAAAGTGAGGGATAGATATGAAGAAAAGAATAATTGGTGGATTGCAAGACTATGGGCGGTGAACCATGGTCCCTCTAGGGGGGTCGGGTACTTGCCTTCCAGAAGAAAGAAAGATTTGAAAGCAAAATTAAGACATCCAAACCCATTTCAGGGACTGGATTGAAAAAAAGTAAGTCTTTACATTTGCTTGTACCATAATTTTAAAGTGAATTCAAAGCCTCTCCTTAATTGTGTTAGTGTCTCTATCCATATTACGTTAATGTTGTTATTGTTATTATCATACCTAAGACAGTAATGTTACTGTTGAAATCCAACTGCACTGTAAAATAAATGTAAATGAAACATGGATATTTCATTTATAATACTGTCTTCATTTCATCATTATTTTGGTGGAAAACTGCAGTTTCTGTGAAAACAGATGCACAAATGAGCAATGTCATACGAGTAGCCATGAGATATGGCTGTATATCGACACGGCTGTGATTCGGCCGTAGGCATGAGGCAGAGTGCCGTAGGTAATCACAGCATGCCGATATACAACCATATCTCACGGCTACTCATGTGATGTTGCATTTATACAGCAGTTCGACATCACAAGTGTGTAAATGCATAAGAAACAACAACGGTGTGTCTAAAAACCCTCTTTCTCAAGTTGACAGTTTAACAGCCGAGCCCAAGCCTCTGTTACTAATTCGAAAACATCACTTTAGAACTAGTAATGAAGGAACGTTGAATTGCTTAATTAAAAGCTTATTGTATTGCTGTATTAAAAGCTGTGTGTTATGTAGAGTATTATGTGAAAGAGATGGTCTGAGCGAGTGTGATTACCTGCGTCTGATACAGCATTCATTCTTCAGCAATCAATCTCATATTCACAATAAAACATTAGTTTGAATGTCCGCTGAGGAAAGCAATATATTTGTCGTACTATCCTTTCATCTGTTAAGGGTGATTTCTGATGACAGTGCTGCTAACTGCATTTGCTGGGGGAGTTAGTGTATTTTTGTAGACATATTTTTAAACTACAATCATCCAACCTAAAGGTTTCGTCACCCAGTGTATTTGTGTTTTACAATTTATAATGTTGTTGATTCATATTTATATTGTGAGGAAGATACTTAAAAAAAAAAACTTTCAAACTCTGAATTGAATTAATTTTAACTAAAAAGGACAAGTAAACAGTAAGAAATAAAATAAGAATAGATTAATGACAGGCAATGGCACAAACAAATGCACAAACATATTACATGAATACTCATCAAGACGGGCACTTTGACATATTTTTGTATGTATTTGGCCGTTTACGCGCAATAAGGCATGCGCTCTCAGATGCGTCTCTATGTGCGCGTGAGGCGGCTCACAGAAAGGGTCTCACGGTCACAGAGTGCGCAAGTACTGAATTGAGCACTTGAATGTTTAAAATTGTAAGACTCAAAAGCACTTGCAAATGATACATTCCGTCATCTGTCGCGACCATCTTTCACGTTGAAATATTTGCAGGAATTTCCCGCGTTACAAGTGCGGAAACTGCGGGAATCAGTAGAACTATGCGCGATCTCGCGCCAAAATTCAAGCCCTGAACAATGTTAAAGGGATGAATTTGACCATTTGTTTTTGGGAATCACAACAAAAGGGGGTTTGATGTTGTTCAATGTTTCAGTCATTCATCTAATATTAAATATTATAGCCTGTTTAACTATTTGTTTATGTAAATAGGTTAAAATTAGAATGTATTCTGCTTTATAAGAGAGTGGCCATTTTATAATATTTATATTTTGCATAGAGTGGTGCTTTAAATTTGAAAGATATAATTTCCTGTTTTGCTCGGACTACTACTTGTCTCTTCACTCAGCTTAACTTGTTTGAACTCTACTAACTCGACTGGGAACAGTCTGCAACATGTTATTAAATTTACTTGGAGTGTCCTTTAATTCAGCATACTGTAAGTAAACCAGATGTTAGGACTTTATGAGAATCCCTCCCACAAGGTCACAGAGTTAGGAATTCACCCCCCTCACTCTGGGATTCTTTATTAGTCTTTGTTTAGTTGCACTTCCCAGAAGTGGTCTCTAAAGAGAGCTATGATGTGACTCAGAAATATCCAGCTTATTTTCCTTCATCACTGTTTCACGTGGTATTCTAAAACAAATGAATTATAATAAGTTTCAATAAGTTCAATCTTAAGGAAGGACCCCCACTTCAGATTGCCTTCCTGTGATTAAGGTGTTTTCTGTCTGTTCACTTGATCTGAGCAGGTTTCCTCAGTTTGCGTATGGAGTTCATGTTGGACAAGTGTTATGTTCAGCTGTTTGCTGACAGAAGGCCATGCTGGAGACATGAAGGGTATGTTTGTCACTTACCTTGGCTCAAATATCGAAGGCCTTGTTTACCACAAGAGTACTGTTTTACTTGGATTTGCTCAGATGCAGTAGATCTGGATTTGGTTTGATTTTCAAGATATGATTCATCTCCAGGTGTTTTTAGATATGTTATTGCCTTTGTTTGTTTTTCTTAATCTTAATGTATGAAGATCCCTGCCTGCTTTCTGGAAACTTTATAGATATACAATCTTGAGGATGTCTTGTTTAGGAATGTCTTTTCTGTACACTTGCACTGAATAGCTGGGAATTTCCTCCAGTCTCTACAGAATGCTTTCCCGGCAGGACTGCCGTCTAGTTCCAACCTGTCTGCGACACCGTAATATCAAGCAGTAGGTTTCATATTGCATTTTTTTGTGTGTAATTGCATCACAACATCTTCAAACTTCCAAGGATTTGTTGCGTCTTCTTACTACGTCAATGGTTTTAAGGTTTATCTTTTGGGGGAGGGGGGTTATACATGACCATGATGGTGTTTGATGTAAAATCTGATGTTCTTCAGTATCCTCAGGTAATACGGCTCCAGATGAGAGTTCCTATTAGCACGCCATTCCTTACTCCTCTAAATATAGTAACATTGCTTTCAAAAGCTTGAGCTTTGTGGAAAGGTAGCCTTGCTCTGTGATAGAGTTTAGGTGTTATGTGGTTGTTAATTTGAGATCCTAAATTTGACAGAGCTTCTCTGGTTGCTTGTTACTGTCATCCTTGGTGACATTGTAACATTTATTTTTGTTTTTACCAAGAGAAAACTTGACATTAGCACGATCATGAACATTTCCTTGAAGTTTACAGACCTACACAAGGTCAGTGCCACCCAGCTACTTATCAGGGAACACTCTAAAGTAACTCATGGGTGTTTGCTTTCTCAGATTGCACACTAAGTCCACAATTATGAGAGAGGGACAAAATAACAGCGGTGGAGTGAGACCTGTAATCCTCTCTATAAACCAATGACTGCATAACGGGAAGGCTCTTAAACTGGTTTAACTTACTGTTCACTTTTGAAGTATGAGTTCAGACAAAATGAAAATTTCGTCATTTCTTCACCCTCATGCTGTTCCAAAGATGTATAACTTTGTTATGAAGTGGTTTGTTCTGTGTTGATATTCAATTAATATATAATAAATGTTCAATAATAAAAGGTGACTTGACTGGACCACCATTGTTTGATTACTCATTTATTATTTATTACTCCACTGTTTTATTTATCAGACTACAGTAAATATTCTGAGAACAGACCCACAGGTGTTGTGTAGATATGGTATGGCAGATGCGTGTTTGTGTCCCACTCTTGGGTTAAAGAAAAGGAACCCTGTGAGGCAAGAGGATATTTTTAATGCCAATGCAAAAATAGTTGGGCACTGATGGCATCATATAAGCCATACTATATTGTAACTAGGGATGTAACGATTAACCGCGAGCCGGTTGAAAATCGATTCAAATATGTGACGATTCAAATCGGTTGAGATGCTAAACAAATCGCGATTCATTTAGGTGTAGGAGTTTATATGAATGTATGTCTGAGGGGAACTTACGGTCTTTAGAAAAGTTTAGATGGTATTTTTTCTTTTCATCTTGCCTCTGTATAATGCATATTAAAGTTCATAAGTTCAGCGCTGCTTTGTTTACAGCGGAAAACAAGGAAATGCTTTAAGCGCCAGCTGCTGGCAGAGAGTGAATCTGCGTCTCATTCAGCTCATCCGCTGTTTCATGCAGATATTTTTATGTATAGTTTCAGAAAAAAGTCAAACCATTTTGTTTTTGCTTCAAATTTCTAAATTATACAATCTAATTTAGATTAAAAACTGCTCATGTTGCATGTATGCAGCATCTTTGTTTGGATCAAGATTAAAATGCAGTGGTTGCCTCTCATTTTAAATGGAAAGAGCACAGACAAAGCCTTAGTTTGTTTATATGAAGAGATTTCTTTTATTTGTGTTACTTATTTATTTGATTTCAAATCAAATTTCAATGTAGTTTTGTTATTTACATTTACATTATATTTAAATTTGGTCATTTAGCAGACGCTTTTATCCAAAGCGACTTACAAATGAGGACAATAGAAGCAATCAAAACCAACAAAAGAGCAGTAATATGCAAGTGCTATATTAGTATATTATTATAGTGTTATATTTCAATTTCACAAAGAAATGTGCAGCATTTTGTCCAAGCAATAATAAAAGGACACATTTAATTTATAATTTGTCTTAAATCTAATTTTGTTAAAAAAAGAAAAATGAATCGAATCGAATAGAATCGAATCGTGAATCGAATCGAATCGTGAGTTGAGTGAATCGTTACATCCCTAATTGTAACTGTAAGTGCATGGAGCTGATTTTAGATTAGCATTTGGGTTGAGTTTTCTGTTATGACATGCATGTTATCCAGAGTTATTTCAGGTTTAAACATGCAGTCTCTGTTGCCAACCTATTGATTCTAATTAAAAATGGTGCATTTTTAGAATTTATAAAAAAAAAATAATAATAATGTAGTTCAAATACTACATAACATTTCATGTTTTATTTTGTAATATGTTACCATGGCATTTTGGCTGATACCTTGGAGCCTGATTGGTTTGTTGGGACAGCAGTTATACGTAGACATTGTATATGGACACATTGTGTTAATTTAAAATGCAGTGTGTGGCCAATAATGAATAATGTCTTTTGTTAGGTTAATTTATAATTATTGTAGTGTAGGGGTGGGCGATGTGGCAAAAATATCATATCACAATTTTTTTTAGAAAATTATCTGTTTTATCTTTGTCATTATTTTATATTTGTTATTAAAAAAAGAACAAAAATACACATTACAAATACACATATTATACAAATAAAACAAACAGTGCTTTATTTTCAGGTACAATAGGTGAATTTAGCAGGAGCATTCAAGAAATTGAATGAACAAATATAAAAAATAAAACACTATATAGATTGATTCCTATTAAAGCAACTGTATTAAAGTTTTCAGTCAAGAGTAGTGAGTGATTTTTCTCTTTGTGTTTTGTTGTTTTATTAACATTAATGGAATAGTTCACCCAAAAATAAAAAATCTGTCATCTTTGTCAAATCTGTCATAGTGTTTTATTTTTATACCATCATTTACTCACTCAAATTTTGTTTTAAACCTGAATCAGTTTCTTTCTTCTGTTGAACATAAAGAATGTGTTTTGAAGAATGTGGAAAACCAAACAGTTGCTGGTCCCCAGTGACTTCCATAGTATTTTTTTTCCTACTATCAAATTAAAAGTGGACCAGCAACTGTTTGATTACCCACAGTCTTCAAAATATCTTATTTTGTGTTCAGCACAAGAAAGAAATTAATACAGGTTTGGGACAACATGAAAGTAAAAAAATAACAGAAATTTAAATTTAGTGTAACTATCCCTTTAATGACAGTCGGCAGCATGTTTAGTACTGTCCCTTTAAGACCTGCATGCATCTAAGGCCCTGTCCACATGAACGCGGTTATTTTCAAAACCGCAGCTTTTTCTGTGCGGTTTGGCCGTTCATCCACATGCAAACACAGCACCAGGTCACTGAAACCGAACATTTTTGAAAACTCCTGCCAGGTTGAAGATTTTGAAAAACTGGTTGCAGTGTTATTGTGTAGACAGCGAAACCGGAGTTTTTGGCTTGTGACGTCGGAGCATGTGCTGTTATCTCCGCCTACTGGAAACTTTTTCAGGCTTCTGATTGGCCAACATGGCTTTACGGTTGAGATTATATCGCCACCTGTTGGTTTGGCATGCTCTTGACTGTGCTTCATAGCATGTGTTTGCGTTTTCATGTGGACGGAGATTTCTTTTAAAATCGGAAGAAGGAAAAACTGTTTATAAAAATACCCGTGTACGTGTGGACATGGCCTAATACACAGGCACGTGTCTGTTTTTTTCTTTATTAATTGACTTTATTAATCCCAAAGGGAAATTCACATGTCACAGCAAAGCTCACCACACAATAGATAGATAAAATAAATAAGTAAAAAAATAAATAAAAATACTGCACAATACTGTATTTCATTCGGCCCCCCTTGTTTCAAGCATCAAGTACGCACTACACCATGTTATACAAAATACAAATAAAATGTTTTATCAGTCATCTAATATGACATTGATTATATAATCTAATGGCTGTCGGTAAAAATGACTTTTTATATTGTTCCTTATAACACCGGGGCTGAATTAATCTTGAGTTAAAAGAGCTCACACAGGCTTGAACTGTTTCATGAAGAGGATGACAATCTTGGTTCATTATACTGACCAATTTATCAGTCATTCTATCCTTTGCTATGACATCAATAGTGGGCACTCAACCGTTTACTTTCATTTTAGACATAACCAACTGAGTCTATATGTAAACCTTGTGTGTTTTGACAGTATTAGTGCGAAAGCTAACTTAGTTCAGTAGTAATCAGGCACTGTTTGACAGGCTTTTTAGTGTGCGCGCTTCAGGTGTAGGCGCTCAAAAGAAACGCACGTCAGAACAGCACGTGAATTAAATGTTTAACCGGCAAGGCTTTAAAGCGCATGAAAATAATTAGGGCTGTGTATCACCAGCAAAGTCACGATACGATACGCATCACGATACAGGACTGCACTGAATTTCACTTCAGCAGAATTTAGTAAAACAGCTGTTTATTAAACACTGCCATTTCTAACAATTGGCAGAGCAGGCAGTTGACCTCTGCATTATGAAGGGCCTCCATAACTGTACCATAGTACAATATAGGTAATGGCATATGTTTCTTGTTTACATTGGGCACTCCCCACCAGGTCAGTATATTCTGATTGTTTGCATCTTGTTTTTAAGCCCATAAATAATAATGTACTCGTTCTAATAAATTTGTTATGTACTCATTCTAATATATTAAAGGGGTCATAGGATGCTACATGCACTTTTACAAGTTGTTTGAACTGAAATGTGTGTTTGCAGTGTGTGTACGCAACCACCCTATAATGATAAAAATCCACCCAGTGTTTTTTTTTTTAATCTGGT
>NW_015557060.1:210359-211059 GCF_001515605.1 Sinocyclocheilus anshuiensis | reverse complement strand
TTTTTTTTTTTTAATCTGGTTAAATGTTTTCCCCTTTCTCAAATCGAGCCGATCTCAGATGCCTGTCTGTATGATGTCACACACAGAGGCCCCTCCCACGATAGTTTGATTGACAGTGGCCTTTCAGCACAGACTGGACTGGTGTCTTACCTTAGACCCGCCCTGAGTGAGCTGTTATCAGTCCGCCATTGTTTCACGGCTGGAGCAGATGTAGACAAGAATGATTACCTCCTAAGTGATTGAGGTGTTCTGTTGTTGGATGTAATAATGAACATAGCAGTCGTCATTTACTCCCGACATCTGAGCTGTTGAAGACGCAGTGGATTACGTTTGTTTTTGAAGAGAATGCGCCCCCGATCTACATTAATGCGTCTATGTTTGCTCGAATCATTCGTGATCCAGCTTCACCTACAGAAGTTATAATGTTTTGTAATGAATCTTTGCAAATCGCCTTTCCTAATAATGTGCTAATTAGCAGTGGTGGTTCGTGGGTTTTAAAATAGAGCAGGCACACTAATTGTCTTAGTCTGGGATCCCTGCCGATTATTATTATTATATTATTTGCTTAACCACTTTAAAATGGCTTTTTGGTTGCTTTTAGTCAGAAAACGTAAAGAAAACGACATACAGCAAGATAATATAATTTCACTTACCTGGCCTATCACTTGAAGCAAACATCCATCCCTTCTTAAAAGTCTGT
>NW_015557060.1:205331-210285 GCF_001515605.1 Sinocyclocheilus anshuiensis | reverse complement strand
GTCAGCAGAGCTCATTAACATTTAAAGGAAAATGCTACAAAAACGGCTTGCTCTGAAAAGAGTAAACAGGGTAAAAAGGGTGTTTTTTACACTACCATTGAGAAATTTTAACCAAACTATGTTGCAGACTTTTCATTAAGGCCCTAAAGAATCATATCAACTTGTGGAAAATGGGCATCCTATAACCCCTTTAAAAAATCATATTTACATTACTGGTAGGTTATCATTGCACAAATTAACACACTCTCTGAGTTTAAAAGTAAAAATAAAAATGAGGAGTTCTAAACTAATGCACTGTCTTCTGTATCTAACGCACACACACACTCAGTCACTCACACAGATCATGTTGCGGCCGCACTCAGACAATCAGGAACAAACTTTTTATCGCTGCCCCACAATTTTATCAACTAAATATCTTAATCGCTCATAAGCTACATTATCTTTCTCAACAAGGAGCTGGTAACATCATTGTTTCTAAAGGAATTAAAGCCACAGCTTCACTGTTAATAGAGAAACGCAGCAAAACGGTGGTAATTCATACACAGCCTCTCTCTCTCTCTCATAGATGAACACTTGATGAATTACACTTTTTCTGAGAATAGAATATTGAAGTGGAGATCGCTAAACTGCAAGCTAAGTGTTTTCATAAAGTAAGCACGTTTATCCATGGTGAAGAGAGAGCGCGTACACATGGTTGCCAGGTTGACAAAGATAAGTAACACACTTAGCAGATATTTCCGTATTGCGCAAGTAGGAAGCTCTGTTTCGGGGATTACGTCTCTTTATATCAGGCAACCCAGTTGTGTTCCTCTGTCCAGATTAATCCTTGTAGCCTATATATTATGTTCTATTCATTATTTTTTAGAAACCTCGCACTTTTCTACTCAATTTTAAACGGTGTTCTTGTATTCAAATTAAGCGCGGTCCACTGTTGCACACGTGCCACAATATCGATACAGGGTCAGCTGTATCGATACTCGTATTGTCAAATTTTTGTGACAATACATCGTCGTACCGATGTATCGAATACAGCACTAAAAATAATGTAGTTTTGTGACTGCGAATAAGTGCAGTGTCCCGTGAGAGTAACTACCGCTGAGTTAACATTGATGTGAATGTATATTGCATTGTACAGTATATTGAGATTGAGGCGCCAGAGCTGTAACTGATAGAATGTGTGCTGTAGCATGATACTACGTTATTTCTTCAAAAGCAGATTGTTCACGATCAAAAATCGTCATATTGCACACCCCTATTGTAGTGTATTATTAACAGCTTCCCCACCCTTGAAAAACACAGACTGACACTACTTGAAAGTTCTGTAAAAGTTCTTAAAATCTGTACGAACACTGTGTCCAGCTGGTTCTTGATTTCTGATAACTTCTTGTTAATCTGAGTCTGCAACTTTGAAAACCCATGTTTTATTATATGTAAGGATGGGGTCTTCATAGACAAAATGAGAAAATGAGAACCACTGGTCTACACAGAGGAACAACCCACCCTCAGGTTTCATTGATGTATGCAGTCACTCTGGGCAGATATTTGCACTGCCGTGATTATTCAGTGCCGCTCAGAGATAGATCAGATATATGGACGGAGATGCCGTTATTGGATCGGCTCTTACATGTTTATGAGGGAGACGATATATGAGAACTGCAGTGGATCATCACCCAGTGGCTGGTGGTGGAGAATGGGCTGCTTTATGCATGGAGCCATCAGGAAGCTCTCTGAACTCCTTCGATTGATATAACCAAGCTTGTAGGAGGAGGCTTAATGTTTTTAGAGTTTTTCTGACTAAATGTTGTTATGCATGTCCCACATTAATGCACCAGGGCAAAAGGACCTCCAACATTTGTTTCCCCTTCTACATATGCATCTACCTTCTTAGTCAGCATCCAGATCGAAATGGAACCTCATATATGACTGTCACTCATGCACACCTCACAAATAGCACTTTTCAAGTCAGGTAAAGCCCAAAGCATACTTTGATACAGTGTTTGACATAATTTCATCATCGAAACAGTAGATTCATTATGTATGTGCGCAGTCTGAATTTTCTAATTTTACATACTAAGTATGCTCAGCTCGAAAGTACAACTTTATTTTAAAGGAGTAAATTTGTTCATAACTTGTGGTGAGAAATGCCGCAGATACTGGACAAATAAAACTTTATTGTAGGGCTTGGTGATACCGTTAAAAATGTAATTGATGAATTTTTAAAATTCAAAGTGTTTTTTTTTTGGAAACAAAGCAAGTTATTTGAAGAACAAAGAAATGCATTAAGACCAAAGAAACAGAACAAGTAGCTTGTAATTTCATGCCAAGACTTAATGGGATAGTTCACCCAAAAAATGAAAATTCTATCATTGTTTACTCCCCTTCAACTTGTTCCAGACTTGTATTAGTTTCTTTCTTCTGTTAAGAACAAAATAATGTATTTTGAAGAATGATGTTAACCAAACAGTTGACAGTAGCGACTGACTTACATAGTATTTTTTTGTGCTCAACAGGAAAAAAAAGAGAACTCTACAGGTTTGAAACAACTTGAGGATGAGTAAATGATGACATAATTTTCATTTTTGAGTGAGCTATCCCTGTTAGGTTTTGTCCTGTCCATTTCCATTATCACTGTCAGTCATCGCATTTTCCGATTCAGTCCTACTGCAGTGTGTGGCTATTAGCATGAGAAATAAAAAAGCCAGAAAAATCACTTCCTTCATAACATTTGATAACATAATAACATAAATGTTAACACGATAACATACATTTGTTTGTACTTTGTTGGTATACTTGTGATTTACACAATATTCCCTATTTTAATAATAGAAATGTGTTTGTACTTGTGTAGTCAAAACAAGAGCCCGGCCGATATGGGTTTTTTTGGGGGCTGATGCTGATACCGATATTAGTGAGTAAAAAAAGACCGATATCGATATATCGGCCGATATTCTTTATGGCTATATTATAGTACAGTATAGTCAAAAGTTTGGACACACTTCCCATTCGTGTGTCCAAACTTTTGACTGGTACTGTATATAGAATACAGTAAATAGCCTACATCAGAGGTTCTCAAACCTCTCCATGAAGTACCCCTAGCACTGCACATTTATAAACAGAATATATATACATAAACACATTTTTTGCAATAACTCAAATGTGGTGATCAAACACTTATAATGACACTTATAATGATGATCTTCACTTCCTTCCCCTAAACTGTTAGCATCTTTTGATGATAACAGTGCTACTGTTACTTTCTGCTCCACTCTTACATCTTGTTTAGACACTGTCTGCCCCTTGTCTTCCAGACCAGCCCGTACCACCCCTTCTGCCCCTTGGTTATCTGATGTTCTCCTCGAACATTGTTCTAAGCTCAGGACTGCTGAAAGGGTGTGGTGTAAATCCAAATATCCTACTGACCTTAATGTGTATCAGTCACTCCTCTCTTCCTTCTCTGCTAATGTCTCCACTGATAAAAAAGAAAATACTACTTTAACAAAATTAACAATTCGTCTAACTCTTGCATGCTCTATAAAACATTTTCCTCGCTCCTTTGTCCTCCTCCTCCTCCCCCTCTTGCATCAACTCTAATAACTGACGACTTTGCAATGTTTTTCATTAATAAAATTAAAAGTTTCATCTCTCACCAACTCCTAAAGCTCCTGTGACTTCTGATCTTCCAAACTCAACCGATATAATGTGCTCTGAAAGTTCAACCACTATGCCAGAAATTCAGAAGGTATGCCAACCGACTTCACCATGAATCAGATGGTATCCTTCCCGGATTAGAGCTCCTCCCGGGTATCTAAAGGACTTTGTGTTTCTCAAGGGTATCTCTAACTGCAAACAGAGTGGTCAATGGGGCAGAATAATCCCCACACTCGGTTGAAGGTTTTGGGTAGTCCACCCCATCCTTCTAGGTAAAGAAATTTTTTTTTTTTTAATTATCGTTTTACTGTTCTTTTATGTGGAAAAAACAATCAAGATGTAAAGAATTGTTATTTGGGTTACATATAAATGTTCAATGTCTAATAAGAAAAGAAATATATCCTCATTGCTAGTTTATTTTGCTCCCCTAAAAAGAACAAAAAAAAGAAAGAATCTTGTTTGAAAAGTGGGATGTAGTATTAGGTTATATTTGTTAACAATGTCCATATACAATGTGTGGAACCCATATTGAGTGTGTTACGGTACTGTGGGGAAGAGAATAAAAATTTGTCAGAAGTTATGGCTGGCTGTCGCGTTGTCCATCCTGTGAAAGGTTAATGTTGTACCTACTAAAAGACAGAACATCGAGATCACGAGATAAAAAAAGTCACAATCACAAGAAAACAAGAATGAAAAATTCTACCTCTCATTCCATCCTGATGATCCGACGATACCTGCTCACATCTCAGCTTGTCTAACAGACATTTCTTGCTGGATGAAGGACTATCACCTTCAACTCAACCTTGCCAAGACAGAACTGCTTGTGATTCCATTAAACCCATTGTTTCATCAGAATTTCACCATCCATTTAGGCACATCAACCATAACTCCTTCAAAAACAGCCAGAAACCTTGGAGTTATGATTGATGATCAGCTGACTTTCTAAGACCACATCAGACCACATGGCTAGTCCTGCAGATTTGCTTTATTCAACATCAAGAAGATCAGGCCCTTTCTTTCGAAACATGCTTCCCAACTCCTTGTTCTCTTGTTCTGTCCAGGCTGGACTATTGCAATGCTCTCTTAGCAAGTCTTCCAGCCAGTTCTTTCAAACCTTTACAATTAATCCAGAACGCGGCAGCAAGATTAATTTTTAATGAACCAAAATGAATGCACGTCACACCTCTGTTTATCAATTTGCACTGGCTACAAATACCTGCTCGCATAAAGTTCAAGGCATTAATGTTTGCCTTCAAAACCACCACTGGCTCTGCACCCCTTTACCTAAATTCATTACTTCAGACTT
>NW_015557060.1:168019-204056 GCF_001515605.1 Sinocyclocheilus anshuiensis | reverse complement strand
AAAAAAAAAAAACACTTGTCCCTTTTAGACTTGCACTCTATTCATTTGCTGCTTGTTTTCTTAAAAAAAAAAAAAAATAAATAACACTTGCTTTCTAATCTTTTTGTATTCCATCTGTTTTCTTTTCATTTATTATACAATTAACCTTTTAGGCGCCAGGGATTTTTGGAAAAATACTGGATTTTGACATCAAGATTTCAAAAGTTTGTGGCTTGAAATGGCTTAAAGATAGAGAACTACTGTAAATTAGAAAAATGTTGGGCATGACCGAAAGTTTATGTGGGGTGTAAATATACTCGTCTAATTTGCATATTATGATGTCATTAGGGGGCGGCCATCTTGAATTTCATAATATTTTTGTGCATTGATTTACTTATGTGCCAATTAGCCATGTAATAAGTGGGATAACTTACATCCAGCCAGGTGTTGTCACAGAATAAACCCCTGAAGGGTGATGCCAACCTGACAATTCAACATTGTCCTTTATATATTTTTCCTTTATATTGTAAAACCCTTCTAGGGCTGGCTAAAAATATCAAACTTTATTTTGAATGATTTGATGATCAAATATTTTTCTTTGTAATTAATTATTTTATTATTATTATTATTTTTTTTTACAGTTGATGCATCTTGTACTAGTGCATCTCCTGTTCTGCTGATGTTACAGAGTTGGTGCCGAATTCTAGCAGCGACCCTGCACACAGACACACTATCCACCGCCTCTGTCACTCATTGTATCAGTTTTATGGGATTGCACTATACAAATGGGAAAGAATGTTCTAAATTCCATGACTGTGTGCCCCTCTCACTGATATTAAATTGTCCTTGTGAGTAACCTTTTCCAGGCAGTTCTGTGCACTTTTTCCAAAGCCCAGTGCTATACAGTACAGTTTTGTCAAGTTAACCAAGTCAGTTTGGTTGTATAATATATTCTCTAAATGTATATTATACTGTTTGATCTTATTGTGAACAATTGGTCACACTTTATTTTAAGGTCCAATTCTCGCTGTTAACAAACCATTAACTATGATTTTTGCCTCAATAAACGTCTAATTTGCTGCTTATTAATAGTTAAGGTTAGTAAGGTAGTTGTTAAGTTTAGGTATTGGGTAGGATTAGAGATGTAGAATATGGTCATGCAGAATATGTGCTTTATAAATACTAATAAACAGCCAATATATTAATAATAGGCATGCTAATAAGCAACTTGTCACTAGTGAGAATTGGTCCCTATACTGAAGTGTTACCGAACAATTCATCTGTATGTTCAAATGATTGAGAGTTTGTGCAAAATAATTGAATTGAAAGGAATTCAGTGCCAATACAGAAGCGCAGTTCTCACAGTTTGTAGTCTGAGGGTGAAATTTGAAGGTAAATTTTGAGATTTTGTTTCGTTACAGTGACCCTGTTTCTCATATTGGTGTCTGTGTCATCACAGGGCTCCAGAGATCATTCTTGGCCTGCCTTTTTGGGAAGCCATAGACATGTGGTCGCTGGGATGTGTGATTGCTGAGCTCTTCTTGGGCTGGCCCCTCTACCCAGGAGCCCTCGAGTTTGACCAGGTAATTCTTTTAACATGATGCATCTTTCTTTTCCTGTCTGGACGAATCTCACGAAACCTGCTCAGAACCAGAACCACTGGTTATATTTGTCATAGACGGGAGTCACTTTCTGCAAGCAGAAATAAGATTTAAATTCTCTCTGCTGCAGCGTGTCAGTCCCGCTTATCAGGAAAGCGAGCGAGTAAACACATACGCAGTTTGACTAATTCAAACGTCATTAATAATGGCTCACTTCCATTATTTAGTATGCTTGCATTCACATCATAAGCGAATCGTACCAGAGTTTGCTTGAACCATGCCCTAGACCAGTGTTTCCCAACCGGGGTGACGCGGCACCCTGGGGTGCCGTCTGTCGAGAGCAGGGGTGCCGTGTAAAAAAATCCTTTTTTAATATTTTTAAATTGCACAAATTTTCAAAAGAGCATTATATAATATCCATTTCTGATGTCGCCAATAATTAGAGATGCACTGAAATTCCGGCTGCCGAAAATTAGTTCACCGCTCAGGATTTACTTTCACGTGGTGTGACGCTCTACGTATTACCCCACTCTATGCGTGTGTGTGCTGCGCTCAGTCGCTCACGGCCCATGTGAGTGCTCCACTCGTATACCGTTCATGCGAATCAGAACAGCAAAGTCCACTCAAAAATTGAGTCGACAGGAAACATCGATGTAGTACAGTATTGTTTCTGTCTGCAATAGCCCTACTGTGTTGTAACATGGTGTGGTATATGGGCAACTCTGGTAACTATTTGTGCTATCATTATTAATTTCTTTATTTGTTCTTATTTTATTACTGACTGCTTACTTGTCATTTTTTATTCAATTCAAAGTTTGAAATCAAGCTATCTCGTGCTATTGCACCACAATTACCCCACTGTAAAATTAAAAAAACACTGAGTGAGCAAAAATTTGTGAGATAGCTAGTTATAATGGTAATTAAATAATGTTTACATATGTATAAAAGCCTACATTAAAATCTGTCATATAAATTGGTCTCTTCATTAGAAATTATCCTACTGATTATCACCATTGATGGACACATTTTTTTAATAATATTAAAAATATCTGTATGACATTATATTCTGCAGTTCTTCCCTGTTGTACCGAATATCTATACTTTTCAAATTATCACATCGAAGTTAGAAATTCAAAATAAATTTTGTTGGGTGCCAAAAATTTGTTAACATTTCCAAAGGGTGCCGCGACTAAAAAAAGGTTGGGAAACACTGCCCTAGACCACCCTTTTTAGGCGGAATCTGGTACGGTTTGCAGGTGCGCTCCCGAGTTCAGAAAACAGCATTCACATTATCCAAACGAACTGAACCCTGACGTCAAATGAATCCGGATGAGCACTAAAATTGCTAGTGTGAAATAGGGTTGTGACAGTGAGGAAATTTTCCCACCGGTTAATCGACGTGTGACAACACCGGTAATACCGGTATCACCGTGGGGGCGGGGCGTTCCCTCTTTTCCTCGCTTTCCTTAGCTTTTAAATAGCTTAAAAGTGACGTGCGCGTTTTACTTTCACTTTTGAATAGCGGCAATTCGGCGTAAAGCAATTGTTAGTTTTTAGTTCTTTTGAATGTTCCCTCTTTTCCTCGATTTATGTCGCTGTTAAATAGCTTAAAAGTGCCGTGCGCGTTTTACTTTCACTTTTGAATTAGCGGCAGTTAGGCGTCAATTGCTTGAAGGCAACAACAAAATACAACGTCAAACTCACTTTAGCCTATATATAAAACATAGAACTTTTATTACCAAAACAAATACACCATGCTATAGGGCAGGCTATGCCTAATATAAAATAACCAATAACTTACATAAAGTTTAAATAGGTATACAAAACTGGAAATAGGCTAAGTAAACATGTATAATATATAACCAAATAAATAAGAAACGTAGAACGTTTATTAGCAAAACGAGTAAGAAAGCTTGGAGGCACGGCATACACCTTGATGTCAAATAAAATAAATAAATGACACAAAGTTTAAATAAAGTAAAATTCAGCAAACAATGTGGAACCAATTAAATAAGAAACGAATGTTTAAAAAAACTTCCAAAATCACCTTAGATAAACGGCAAAAGTCAACAGGCTTTTCAAAATCCAAAATATTGCCAAACAGGCGCTTTTGCATTTCGTTTCTAAACTAAATCATCCGTGATCGTCTTGGCTGTCTCACCTCGCCTCACTCTTCTTGTCAGACAGCTCAACTCACTCTCCTCACTGGAGAAATGAAATCTGATCTGTGATGCGACTGTCGTTCGGCACGCTGCATTGAGCAGCCGCGCTCAGTTTTTAATTGTAGTGTCTGTTCTCTAACTGAACTAAATGATTTTTATTACTATAAAAAAAAATCAAAACGACGATGGGGGATGGTGCCACGAGTGAAGTAACCGGTGTTGCGGCTTAACACTGCTATCACCGCCAAAACCGTCTATTGCAGCAAGTCTAATACAGTGCTGTCTACACTGTTAATATGAGCCAAATGATAAAATAAAAACAGAAAATCACTCACTGCTCTTGACTGAATAACTTCTGTAACTTTAATAAGACATTTCTTACTTGAATGCTGCTTTTACGTAAATGCTCTAGTGTGAAGATAAACATGGCGGATTGTGTTCGGCTCACTCATGATTTATGGGGAAAAAAATCAAAACGACGGTGGGGGTCGGTGACGCGGTGGGCAAGTGACATAACCGGTGTTGCGGCTTAACACCGGTATCACCGTCAACACCGTCTATCGCGGCAAGCCTAGTGTGAAAGCCCCCTAAAACCCTACAAAAATTGTGATGGACCTCTGTTTGTTTTATGCAAAATACAATTTGCATATTATAAATTAAAGCAATAAGCCCCAAGAAGCCGTGGTTTACAGTGAATTTATAACAGCTAAGGGGTGTTGTTGGGCACAACGCGAAGCGGAGTGAATGACATAAATAAAAACATTTATTCTTCCGCTAAACAATGTAGTTCCTCAGAAACGGTTGTGGTTGCAACAAAGTGGTTGCCGAGCAACACAGATGTAAACAAAGGTGTATGTTTGTAGTTTACAACAGCTTCGAATGCGGCTCAACCAATCAGAATCAAGGACCGGAACTATCCGTTTTTTTAATATATATTTTAGATATGTAACACTTTGTCACACTTTATTTAAGGTCCAATTCTCACTATTAACAAACCATTAACTACAGCATTTACCTCAATAAACTCCTAATTTGCTGCTTATTAATAAGTAAGGTAGTTAAGTTTAGGTGTTGGGTAGGATTAGGGATGAAGAATATGGTCATGCAGAATATGTGCTTTATAAATACTAATAAACAGCCAATATATTAATAATAGGCATGCTAATAAGCAACTTGTCACTAGTGAGAATTGGTCCCTATACTGAAGTGTTACCGAATAATTCATCTGTATGTTCAAATGATTGAGAGTTTGTGCAAAATAATTGAATTGAAAGGAATTCAGTGCCAATACAGAAGCGCAGTTCTCACAGTTTGTAGTCTGAGGGTGAAATTTGAAGGTAAATTTTGAGATTTTGTTTCGTTACAGTGACCCTGTTTCTCATATTGGTAAGCAACTCTGAGTAGAAAAAGCGCCCGACGTCATTCGCGTTTTTTCCATTGTCAAATCGAATGAACGGAGAGGCGGGCCTTCCGTTGTGATGACAAAAGTTTACCATTGCTTTGAAAGTCCGGAGACTGCTATGTTGGAGGAGGAACATTTGGTGTCTGTCGCGGGTTACACGGGGCTGTATTTTTTTAGGATTTCTATTAATATGACAGTTTACTTAACAGCCAAAACCAAATATTTTAGTGCGCTTGCGCTATAATCCTTTGATTAGACTGACAAGGACAGCTGATTTGGTGGTTGCCTAGCAACAAAAAAACGCAGCGCACTGCTCTTTTTTTTAAAAGTCACCAAAAAAAAAGGCAGTGCCGTGCGCCTCACGTTTTCAGACCTAAAAAACGCGTTCGGTGTGATCGGGGCCATAAACAGCCATTATGTTAATAATAAGCATGGTAATAAGCAACTGGTTAATAGTGAGAATTGGTCCCAGTACTAAAGTGTTACCATTAATAATAATACGTTTTTCTTTTGATTTTGGGTTGAAATGTGACCTAGACATGGTTTCATGAGATTCGCCATATTTATCCATATCTGTTTGTGTCTACACACACACACACACTAAATGTTTCTTCTTGATCGCGAGTTCTCCATATTTCTCCTCCTCTTGCCGTAATCTGTTTAGCACAGGGACGTGGTATGTGCTGTCAGGCCCAAACAATATCCAGAAGAATTTTCACGGCCGCTTCTTAGCGTTTGTGTTGGCGTACAAGTGTCAGCGTGTGGGTGTTTGTTGTGTGCGCTCATGCTGCGTCTGTCTGAGCGTGCATGGTTTATGATCTGAACGTTTTCTAGTTTTCGGGCAATACTCCCCCTGCTGCTGGGCCCCTGAATGTCCCGGGGTGAAACTGAGAGGAGGGGGCATTACCAAATCTCTGTGTGTCTGCATGTGTGATAGATATGCAGGAACAAGCCCAGATTAGAACACTGTTTCTGGGGAGGGTTTGGAAGACAGAGTCCCAGCAGCCACTGACTTGACATAGCGGTTGGCAGCAATAGCAGGAGGTTTGATGGGTTTTCCTCTTCCTTTTGGCTGGGCTATTAATGCAGCTGGGAGGGGGGTTATGGATCTCAACATACCAGCGGGTGTCATGAACTGTCAGTCTAAAAGCTACATGCCCTTATTGCTCATATATAACCCTGTATTATGCCAGGAAGACCACTTAAGCCCATGATAATTTGGTCTGCCGTGAATAATTAATCTCCACTAGCTTTAACACAACAACACCTGTGAGAAGAAAAGTCAGAATTTACCCATCTGCTAAAAATTAGTCTTTTTTTTTTTGTTTTTCAAGGATAGTGGATCAGAATGTACCCATTCCTGATGAGAGATTCCACTGTCTTTAGTAGGGTTGGGTATCGATTGGGTTTTTTTACGATATCGGTTGTAACAACGTTCGTAGGTCGGGAAGAAGGACATTCAAACAAAACTTTCATAATAAAATAGACACAAAATAGCGCGACAGCCCCTCACGGACGACTGCCGCGCACAAACAGAACCAAAACACAAAATAAAATCCAGGCCTGGTCCTCTCTCGTCCAACACTGTCGTCACTCCTCCTTTTATCCTTCCGGAGCTCCTCCGTGAGACTCGAGACCGGTGAGTGGCGCAGGTGTCACGCATTAGCATTTACTTCACCGGCCTCGCGCCGTTCCCACGGCTCTCGGCCCCGCCCCTCTCGTCACGCCGGTGCCAAATCGATACTTTTAAAACGCTACTGGTACCTAAACGGTGCCTGAACCGATACTTACAACAAAAAAAAAGAGCCACAATAAAAACGATGGATAACATTAAAGAACATTAAAAATATTTAAAATAAATATACATAGCACTCACATGCTCATATGTGTTAAGGGCTAGATTTTTGCTGGAGGAAACCGCTGTGGTGTGATGACGGGTGAACGCAGCGAAAACTTTACAGTCGATGGAAACCGATTGCTCCCTGTTGACCTTTTGTTAACTGTATTTATGACAAAGAACTGCACAGATACAGGTATTATAACAATCTATCGATAAACACACACCTTGTGTCCTCTGTTTCTGTTTGAGTCTGCTCGCGCTGCGCCGCCACGGTCTGCGGATTGAAGAGTGCGCTGAAAGACGGGGAGGAGACGAAATCTGCCGCCGTTTTAATTTGAAATTTAAAGGGGACTGACTCTGAGGCAATCACGAATTTGTGTACAGTTTATGGAGCTAATCGCTACAGCCCCACTAAAAAAGCCCATGCTTCTTACGTCCATTTCAGAGAACCAGGACAAATATTTAAATCGATCGCTCAGGCATTTAAGTGGCACCGAAATGAGGCACCGAAATCTGCGCTCTGATTCGGTTCTAGTACATACCGGTTACATAGGTACATAGGTACCCAACCCTAGTCTCTAGCTCTATGTGGATGACTTTTTTCCCCTGATCTTCCTACTAGACAATGGAGCACATGTTTTTTTTTTTTTTTTTTTTTTTTCCTGTATGGAATGAAATACTCCAATTGTTCTGAACAGAACAAAAACGCCATAAAAGCACCATTCCTAAGCTATAGTTCAAGTTTTGATGTGATACATAGCTATGTGTGAGGAACAGACCTGAATTTTAAATTGATTATCTATTAATATATCAATATATATTTTTTTATTTTTCTGATTAGTTGATTAATCGAATGTCCCCTCCCCCCTTGATTAATCTTTCAAGAGTGTTCTTATTAATCTTTTAATTTACTTACCAATAAATAATTGTAACTTATGTCATTAATCTTTAATGTTTTTTTTTTTTACATTTTCTCAAAAACAAATAAATATAGATTTAATCAGTTTAAATAATTAAATAAATGATTTTATACAATCGTTAATTATATAATATTAATCCAATTGAGGCACAAGTCCATTTTTCATACTGTTATGCCTGAATAAAATTTTGGCTGTTAAAGCGATTTTTTTTTTTTCTTTAATTATTAATGTTGTAGTTCTAATTTGTTTTGGCAAAATAAAATTTGTATATATTTGACATTTATCTATCAGTTTGTTGGCTACCCAATCTCATGATAATTCATAAGATAATTTTTTTTTTTTTAATGACCAAAAACGTCAAATTTGTAAGTAAAACATCACCATAAAGGTCCACTCCCAACCCTACCCCAAAGTCTTACCTTTTTTGGGGCAGCAGATCTTACAAAAATGTATTCGTCAGATCAGACCAAATCATATGTAATTGCAACGAATTTGTCAAACCATAAGATACTTATGAATTGTCAAGAGACTGTTTTGGTTATAACTATAAAATATTGGAAAGCAATTATTGACCAGAATTTGAATATCGGTGCAGTTGTGTGTTGCATGCAAATCAGACATGTTCCGAATATGTTGGAAGGCGATTTCATAATGGAACGAAAGGACTCTCAGCATTCTTAGCATTGCTGCAGGGGGTGCTATAGCAGGCATTGGCATAAACAGTCATCTTCTATAGACAGTTTTCTCTCTCAGGTCAACTACTGTCATGACTGAGCAAGAGTTTGAAGAGACGCATCTAAAAAAGTTGATAGCTAGATACCTGACTTTTGACACTGACTCTTATCGCCTTCTTGAGTACTGAGGTGCATTACTGCCACAGGCTAGCAATACAAGATCACATAAAGTATGTTTAACAGGATGTCACCACTTCACTTCTGTACATCTGGGGTGTCACCTAACTGCCTAAGGTGTGATTCTAGTCTAGGGACTAAAATGGCTTGTGGTATCGCACTCCTAATCCACGCGCCTCCTTCATGGGGGTGTTCAATTTAATCTCACACAGCAAAAGATATTTATAGAAGAAATGAACGCCCCCTTACGGTACCAATCGCAGGCCCTCATATGACAAGCATGTGGAACCTGCGTTTGACACTGCCGCAATGTTACAGCAAGTAGCCATTAGGGCTCTTGAATGTAGAAGAAATGTGTGTTTGCAAACTGTGGCCCTGGGTGCAGGTTTGGACATGTAGTCATATTCTTACAGTACTAAAGTGACACATCCCTTTTTGAAAATAAAGCTGTTACTCTTAGAGGCTGAAACACACAACACACACGCAGGGTCCAGAATTAACACCCAGCATGTGCCAAATGTGAGTAAAAATAAAACTGACTTACTAGCCAGTTGGCTTATACCAGTTTTTAATGAATTACATTTATTATTTGAATCACAGTGAAAGAGTGTCATTGTTTATTTATGTGTTTGTTTATTTGTTAATCTGCCTGAGGGATTGGTTCTTTCTTCTTGTAAGTTTTATAGTGATAGAAAGTTTATCATGAGAAATTACAGCAAGTTAAAAGTTACAGCTTTTATTGCTTTTACCTCTGCGCTATACAGTTTTACCACAAATCTAGACAGACAGACATACAAACAGAAGTGATGAATCCTGATGACCAGGCTATCCAGCATTAATTGATTGTTGGAGAATGTTCCAAAGAGCAACATGTGCTTCAATAGAAGGTTTGGCAATGGAAGCAGAGTCTGACCTTTTGTCCAAAAGTGTTAGTTTGGTCAATGCCACAAATTTGACTGGCCTGAAAACAGTTCTGAATCTTAAAGGGGTCATATGATGCTGCTAAAAAGAACATTATTTTATCTTCCCACAGAGCAACGTAGGTATGTTGGGGTGTGTTAGAACGAGCCGTTTTAGGTAGGTGTGGCTGACTCTTAACTTTTATAAAGAATATCTCTTTGGATTTGAGACTTTAGTCTTTGCAACTTTACAGATCTTCTTTATGCACCAAGAGCTTGTAACACTCCAAAGAGAAAGGAAAAATTGAAATCGCATCATATGACCCCTTTAAATACTCTGTATTAGTTTTACTTTGTAAGTTTGCTTTTTTAACTTGTTTCTAATAGTTGTTTATAATAGACCTGTTACTTTCTGTCTGTAATGTGTTATGTGTTCCTATTGTTTGTTAAAGAACTTGCTTTATTTTTGTATTTATAATTTTTTTTGCAACTTTTTGTATCTATTTATTTATTTATTTATGGTGCATATGGTACATTTAAGTACTTGTGATTTTTAAGTGTTCCTTGTGTGCTCATTCAGTGAAAAGCAGTAATTGTTGACTATGTATTGATGATGATGATGATGATGACTGTTATTATTATTATTATTATCATCATCATCATCAAATCCAAAAAAAACATTGATTATCTATATATGGAATATTTTGAAAAAATATCAATATTTTTAGATGCATGGTCCAACCCATCTTTAGCATCCAAAGGAGCCATCTGTTTAGGATGCCTCACTAACGCCTTTGGTGGAGGTGTTCAATGTCCATTTGGGAAGAGACCCTAGGACAGACCCAGGATGCACTAGGCTGATTATATCTCTTGAAGAATGCCTTGGGATCCCCCAGGAGGAGTTATTACTGGGGTAAAAGACATGTGGATCGGTCTACTTAGCGTGCTGCCACTGTGACCTGGTTCCAGCTAGGCGACAGGAGAATGGATTGATACATTATGTATGTACTGAAATCAGCTGCTGTGCTAAAGCTGGAAACTTATAACCCAAACTACTGAAAGATTTTAACACAACTGGAATTTTATGATTCATCATTATGGGCTGCAGTGCGATATGATGTGTCATTAGATGTGCATATCTCTGAGTCAGATATTGGAATATTAATTAGTTATTCCCTCCTATCAAATCCTGCATTATTATACAAAAAGCCTACTCACTTCCTGTCCTCTGTGCTGATCTGAGACCCGTTTTCCCCCAATCATTTCCATATTGACCTTACATTGACTCCCTCTCCAAATGTCTTCATTTCTTCCCCTATCTATTCTTCATTTCATCACCCAGAGGTTAAAGATATTTTCTCTTCCTCTTTCTCACGAGTTCATGTCTGAACAGCAGCTGGGGAATTTACAATGTTCTTCATCTGTTTTCCGCACAGACCCTGTTTATTTAGTCTTAAAGCTCAGGATTATGGTGTCTGTGTGTGCTTCTATTTGTGTGTGTGCAAAGAGTTTATCTAATGGTAGCTGCTGTTAACTTTCTAAAGGGTACAGTGCAACAGAAAGTAATCATTGAGGCATATGACTTTTTTTGTTTCATGGAACCTTAAAGAAGTTTAGCCGAAAGTTTACACTGTTATTTTCTGTACAATAAAAGCGTATAGTGGCCACAGGCTCTCAAGCTTCGAAAGATCATAGTATAATTAAATTAGCCCATACTAATATCTGAAGCGATACAGTAACTTTTGTGTGAGGAACAGGTGGAAATTTAAGTCGTGTTTCACTAAAAATCTTCAACCTCAAACCTAATTTGGACTTTTCGACTGTGTAATCTGTTGCTGAGGGGATTTTCAGCTTTTTGATGCCTACCCATATTAATAAAAATAAAAAAACTTCACAGAAGAATGTCATTTCAAATATGTATGAATTGAGTCAAATGATGGCACAATTTTTATTTTTGGCCAAACTTCCCCTTTCAAGGTGCAGTATGTAATATTGACAACTAGCGGTTGAAATGGGTACTGCAGTCGAAATTCAAAGGGCCCTATTTAAACGATCTAAGCGCATGGTCTAAAAGCGCAAGGCGCAGGTGCACTTAGGGCGTGTCCGAATCCACTTTGCTAGTTTAACGACGGGAAAAAATGGTCGGCGCGCCCGGCACATGGTCTAAAAAGGTTGTCCCTATTCTCTTAATGAGTAATCAAGAGTCTCATCTCACATTCCCTTTAAGAGCCAGTTGTGCTCGCGCCATGGTGGATTCGCTATTTACATGGCGGAATTTGCAAGCGCAAAGACTGAACTCGAGGAAACGGAGCTGCTCGTGTGCGAGCAAATAGGTAGCCTAATTCTGATCCATGCAATGACTATCCATTATGACATGTAGGCATTTTTATATTTATGTTGCCTACACAATAATAATCTTTTACATTATAATCCTTTAATTTTTAATATTTGACATTTTTGTGTGTTGCTATGCGTCCCTGTTTGTGCAGAGTGCAGGCGCGTTGTGGACCCGCCTATAGGCGCATATTACTAATGCGCTCTAACAAAAAAATACTGTACCATTGACTTTAGACCAAGTTTTAGTCGGTCAATGGCAGAAATGCATTTGCTGTTTAAACAACGTGGCGCAGGACATGAAAATGATAACTGCGTTGGGCTGAAACTAGCAAAAACACTTGCTAAAAACCGTTACATTTAAATGATTTGTTAGGTTTATATATTTTTATTTCGTTCTGTTCTGAATACTGTTACATTTAAATGATTTGTTGTGGAGTGAGCTTTACTAACGTATAGCTATGCTTATAGTGTTTATAATGTTTATACATTATAATATTTCACTTTATTTGGTATTATTTCTGGTATTATTACACTCTCTCCAAACGTTCTGCTGCTCACCAAACAATAAGCAGTAAGCACCAATCAATGAGAGCGAGTTTGAACTTAAGAAAGCTGACTGGTCATGGTCAAAAATATGTTGAGGACCAATACTTAACCTCCAAATACATAAACCTGCGCTCGCTCTCATATGCATGCACGCACTGTCACGATCTAATGATCTCAAATTAAGCACTGCTGGCGCCGTATTGCGTCGGGTGTATGATAGGGCCAAAGTATTAGAGAGAGTTGTTTCTCCCACCTCCTCCTCAGACTTATAACTGGATAACTGGCTGTAGCATTGTTTTTCAAAGAAACATGTATGTGAACTTAGCATGTTTCCTAAATATCTGCAAACATATTATAGTATTTTTTATGCTTTAGTACAGTCAAAAAATTACATTAGTACATAAGCAAGTGTGAAGTTTAAATTGAAAACATAAAAACATGTCAAGCTGATGTGATGCAAATGTTCTCAACTTTGTGTTGAATTTCTTAAGAATTTCTTTGGATCACTTGATCCTTCTCTGAAGCTTTCCTGCATGACGGCAGTTTAGAACAAAGAGGTATGTCTTTTTTTTTGTTTTCCTTGCCAGGCTATCACAAATATTCTGACCCAGTCTAGGTTGAGAGGTCAAAGGGTCATGTGATCTGATTTTAAGATGTGCCACTGCAGGTCTTGCACCTCTGCAGTCCCCATGTGACACTGAGTATCTAATAGATCTTTCTCTCACACCATAGTGCCTTTGACGTAAGAACACATACAAAACGGTCACATGCCCCCCTCCCGTGGGTTTCACACAAGCATGACTCCATAAATCGCCCGTTTCTGCGTGTTGTTCAAAACATGTGCTGCGTTCTCAACGTGTTATTGAGAACACATGCTGTTTATAGGCATCTGACAGTCTTTTGTTAACGTATCCATTTACACTGGATGGTGTTAAAACATTAACAATGATCGAGTTCACCAAGCTCTGTTTCACTCTTTCCCATCTGTCTCTCCTCAGATCCGCTTCATTTCTCAGACGCAGGGTCTGCCAGGAGAGCATGTGTTAAATGTGGGGACGAAGACGTCTCGCTTCTTTTGCCGGGAGTCAGACTCGCCGTATGCGGCCTGGAGACTTAAAGTGAGATCGAGAACTATGACACACACGCACATCACTTACCCAAGACACCTGTATCATGTTCACTAATGATAAATGTATGTTGAAGAAGGCATTATTAGTAACATTAATTACATTATTGGTTAATATTATTTTTTGTCCACCTACGCAGCCTTGATTATATCATCAGAAAAAGAAAAAAAAAATCAGAGGTGGAAACAATCTTGGAAATTAAGAAAATAATCAGGAAATGCATAGAAAATATTTTGCTTACATAGATCAGTATAAATTTAAACATTATTTGTACAATATGTTATGCATTTTAAAATGATTTTCTTGACATTATACTGTAATGTTTAAAAAGTGGTATAATTTCTATATTTGTTGTGGGATATGAACTAGACATTTCTTCATGAAATTCATCCATTGTTACATTTTAGTGAAAGACTATGAAAACAAATAATGTATTGTGCACAATAACAAAATATGCATTGCAAGACCTGGGACAGGTATCAAAGTAAAAAAGGTCTGTTTGATTTTTTGCTGAGTTTAATAGCTATACATTTTGCTTATGTTTCAGTCCACAGAAGAGCACGAGACAGAGACGGGGCTGAAATCAAAAGAAGCCAGAAAGTACATCTTCAGCTGTTTGGATGACATAGTGCATGTACGTATCTTTGGATCAAGAACACAAGTTAGAAAATCCTACTTTCACCACATCAGTCTTCAGAATCACTCACACTTTGTTCTCTCCCAGAGTTGCGGTTACATTGCGAATGCAAATAGAAAACTAATTTTGTGCTGTGTAAGTTAAAGTGTTACATGAAGAAATCACGTATAGGCAAATGTGTGTCAATTTTAATCAGTAGGACCACATTGAGTCTGGATTTACTAACTTTTTCCCCCAAATGTTCTAAGGGCAAATCTGTGGAATAGTTACATATTTAAAAGTAAAACTTTGTTACTTTCTGCTTTTCAACTTTTTATTTATTTATTATTTTTTTCTTGCAATTTGAAATCAGTCACTATTTGGTGGGGTAATGAGGTTGGAGATGAAAGATTGTGACCAGTGAAATACAGTTAAAACAGTAAGATTGTAAAATATTATTACAATTTAAAATAACTTTTGTATTTTCATGTATTTTAAAATGTAGTTTATTCCTGTGATGGCAATGCCGGATTTTCAGCAGCCATTTCTCCAGTCTTCAGTATAACATGATCCTTCAAAAATCATTCTATTATCAGTCCCTCCAGGATTCTGCGATCGCAGAATTTAACGCAAAATCAAACAAACTCCACATAATTCGGAGGAGCTTGCTATTTTTCTAAATTGCCGCAGATTTCCCGCATAATTTGGGCCTAGACGCGTCGTGATGTCATCGCAACAACATGCATTCAGCTAATGCTCACTTCTAACCGATCACTAAACTTCTGTTTGTGCCGTTGCTTCATCCCACTGTAAAGCGTGCATGCTATCCAAAATGCGATATGTGACATTTTTTATCAACCAGTTAAATTTGTCAACACTGCCAAGAGGCTCGCACTTTCTATGAACAACCCAAACATGGACTAGCAGCACGGAACGAGTGAAAGAGACTCGAATGAAAGTGTAAATTCACTCTCTGACACTGGGTCGCACGGCGAAAAAAAGCAAGTCAAGACAGTTTTTACATATTTTCAAATAGCCGTTCAGATTTTTGTATTCGCTATGGTGTATATCAAACCACTAAAGACTTTATACATTTTGTGTATTCTTCAAAAGTACTATTATGCTTAAAGTTCTTTTTGTTATATTATGAAATACTAACTTGCTATAAGCCATGTAAAGCTTTAAATAATTCAGTAATAGTCAGAAAATCATGGAACTTTTTTTAAACTATAGATAACATTTAAAAGAAAAAAAAAAGTCATGTTTTTTTTTTCATCATATATTTGATACACCAGGCTTTTATTGCCCATATAATGATATAATGAGAATATGGAGGGGGAAAAACAGCTCATTTTTATCCAGAAGCCCAAACTGAGCAAAAATAGCAACTTGGTACACTTATTATTTATATGGCCAAAATGTAAATTAATGTGATTTTTATAACAGTATGCAATTCAGTTCTCCTACAATAATTGCATGAACAAATACATTTTCCTCAGAACAGTGTTGTATCATTATTTGATGCATTTTAACACAATTTTTCTGATGATTTTTATCATGTTGTAGATATGTTAAGTTTTGTTCATGTTGACAATTTAGAGTCCTTAGAAATTAATGTATTAAATATGATACAGTATTATAGGGTTAAAAGGACAACACTTAATTTTCTTTTTTCATTTCTTTCAGTGTTCTCTTATTATAAATTATAGAGCCCAATGGTTCTTGAGGTTAGAAAGGCAATAAAAATGTTAGAACAATGTTGTCTGTGGTATATTTTCACTGCAAAACACCACAAGAAATGCCGCAAATTTTCAGAAAAGCCTCAGCAAAATCAGTCATTGTAGGCCGCAAAAATCAGAAAAGAAATTCAGCAAAATCCTGGAGGGACTGTAATATGCTGATTTGGTACTCAAGAAACATTTCTTGTTATTAGCAAAATGTGATGCATTTTTTAGGATTCTTTGATGAATAGAAAGTACAAAATAACATTTATTTGAAATAGTAAATACATAATTTAATGATATAAAATCTTTGTCACTTTCTGATCCATTTTAATGTGTCCTTGCTAAATAAAACTATTAATTTATTTAAAGAAGAAGAAAAGGAAAAAAAAAACTTACTAAATGATACCCATTAGAATTCTCTTAAATTGGGCTATGCTTTCTGTGTGTGCAGATACTATGTAGGCCTCAGTATGACTAACCCAACTCTTTGATTTGTCTTTTATCATCAATGTTGAAAACAGTTGTTATGACTAACCCAACCCAACTAACTGTTTTTTTTTTTTTTTTTTCAGGTGAATCTAGTGATGAATCTGGAAGGCTGTGATTTTTTGGCAGAGAAGATTGATCGTGCTGAGTTTGTGGGTTTGCTGAAGAAGATGTTGTTGATAGATGCAGAGGAAAGAATCGCCCCGAGTGATGCCCTTAGCCATCCTTTTGTTACCATGCAGCACCTGTTAGAGTTCCCCCACAGCAACCAGTAAGTGGCTTTTCATTCCTCAAACTTGTTTATGATTCATTCCTTCTGACTTTTTAGGAAAAGCTCTTTGACAGAGGTTTTGTGTTCTGAATTCTGTCTTTATAGTGTCAAATCGTGTTTTCACATTATGGACGTGTGCTGCTCACGACCAGGCAGTTATGAGTCTCTCAGTCGGACAAAGGCTCCGTTTGTCAGGACTGTCCCGGGCACTGGTGCAGTGCCCAACATTACCCTGCCCTTCTGCAAGGTGACTGGCATTCACACTCAGGTATTGAAAACATTGGCATTACTGTCAGGAACATTGCAATGCTGCTAAAACGCTTGTGAACACTTAAGATTCTTTTGTATTTTTTCCATAAAAATTAGTTCATATTTTTGCTCAGAAATGTCTTTTGACAGACATGTCACATGGCAAATTTTGTTTGCTTTCACGGTTTTCACTGTTTACTGTATACACTTCCTGTTTTCTTGTTACCCAGCAACCTTGTAAAAACTGTTTTTGTGATGCTGTCTGCAATACTTTTCAAGTGAAGGTCAAAGCATGTGTTGAGGGCCTCGAAGTTTATGTTCCTGTAGCTCAAACAGTAGGGTTTGGTTCCCAGAAATGCATTGACTGATATGATGAAGAAATAAATGACTATCGTGGCTGTCACAATGTCAGATTTTTACCTCTACTTTGGGTAAAAGTTGCATCTTTATTTTTAATAATCCCTGGGTCAGATGGTATATACACAGTGCTTCTTACTATCAAATGAAGATCCACCAATGTGCTCTTCATTCCAGAGTCTGGTATTTCTTTAACATATTTTATTTAAATTGTGCTGGTTTAAGTTTCTGTAGGAAATTATTATACTCCGCAAACACACTCAGAGTCAACAATGAATCCATTTTGGAGTTTTTACCAAAAGTAAACTTTAAAAGCCTTTTAGAGGAATTTAAATTGGTCGTTTGTGCTATTTCAACTTGTTATTCGCCAAAATAGCAAAGGGAGTTGGCATGGCGTTAAAACACCAACCAGCCAACCAACCAACCAGATTTTCACCGCACAGTTACTGTGGCCAAAGGAATTAATGATAAGTATCTACAGAAATTTAAAAAAGAGTGTCTCACAGTAGTAACTACACACTATGTTTACATGCACTAATTTTGCTGTGTTCAGAACTGGAGAAAGTCTGCACAGTATTGTCAATGTTAGTATTGAGTATAATTGTCATTTTTGCCTTGATGACATCTAAAAAGTAAACTGACAAGAGCTGACCAGTTCAGAAGATGTGAGACGTAAATAAAAGTATGTTTGTATAATATAAATACGCATATGTATTGTGCATATGCACAAGATGTTTGTGAATTAGAAAATAAGCGTTTACATGTTTAATTTGATTATTTCAGGTCTACAACACCCCTTTCAATCCGATCAAAATTTAATTAGGATAGATTGAGGTGATTACATAAATGCTTTTCAGTCTGATTAAACCATCAGTCACATTATAAACAGATTTGTTTGGATGCATGCAAACTTGCATCTTCTTCCATTTAATGAAGGCGCAGTACTGCCACTTGCTATGCTTGAGTGTCAACTGACCACTGGATTATTTTCAGTAATGTCAGCTTTCTTTGGATAAAACTGCCTGCCAAATGCATGAATGGGTTACCTTTTTGCACTTTTCTTGATGTACGTAACTGATTACATTATATTGTTACTGTTTATATAAAGTACTGCATTAGTTATCTTCTCTCACAGTTAGTTGGCTTTCTAGTTTCACAGTTAGTGGGCTTCAACAGTGCCATTATCAAGTGTATCAAGCTGGTTGCAGTCATGGCTGAAAAAAAAATTGTCGACAATATTTTAATTTTCAAATATATGTTTGATCTTTATAGGGCATGCATAATTCCTGCTTCATTTTCCCACCAGATACAGTATTACATCATCTATCCTTTCGTTTATTTCTATTCTTTTTGCTCTGTCTTGCACTCCTGTCACTTTGTTCTTTTATTGTGGCTTCTGCTTCTTGCCTTTTATTTTGTTAACGTGTGGAGAGTCACATTGACTCATTCCGCATGACATGCACCATTCAGCGCAGGTGATGACAGGCTGTCAAAACACAACTGTCACAACACACGCTGCCTCTGACGACATTTAAAATAAGCCTCAATATAATCTTTCCTCCTAAAAAGAGGCTGTCAGAAACGAGCGTTTGATGCAGTTTGTAGGATGATACGTGTTGCTGTATTTCTTTTAGCTGTCCATGTAAATGACTCTTATCACTTCTGCATTGTGATCTTTCTTGTATCTCACAAATTTGAACCCTTATTGCCGTTGTCATGGCAACATTGCTGACATCATGGCAACGTGGAGAGAGCACTCGGTTTCCAAGGAGAGACACGGCAGAAAAACTTTCTACCCACACCAAAATGACCTGAGATAACACGGAGAGATTGTTTTAATGCAATTTGATGACCCTTTAAGCATGATAGTTTGTTTTTTTCAACATAATGTGTCCCTCCTTGACTCCTTTTGCAACATTCAATTTTGCAAACTGGTAAATTGTATTAAAAGAAATGAATCTGGTCAGCTGTTTGCAATTAGCTGGAAAAGAGGAACACTGACTGTGTACCTACTGAAGGAGTTGCCCTGGTCATGTTCATACAATTTTGATCACAGCTATGCTGTTAATGCACGGTTTGTGTTATTTAGTACCTTGGAGTTATGGCTGTGATGCTTCGGAGTGTTAACTTTGATCGAAATGCATGGAAATGTGTCTATATTACCTTATAATATAGTGTAATGGAAAAAATAAATAAATTGCCCATTGCCACAGGTCTGTGATGCTTCGGAGTGTTAACTTTGATCGAAATGCATGGAAATATGTCTATATTACCTTATAATATAGTGTAATGGAAAAAATAAATAAATTGCCCATTGCCACAGGTGTATAAAATCAAACACCATGCCATGCAACCATGCATTAACAAGCATTTGTGAAAAAAAGAGTCGTTCTGAAGACCTCAGTGAAAGATGCCGCCAAGCCAGTTTGTGAAATTGTATCCCTGCTAGATATTCCACGGTCAACTGTAAGTGGTATTATTGAAAAGTGGAAGCATTTAGGAGCAGCGGCAATTCAGTCACAAAGCGGAAGACTATGTAAAGTCACAGAGCTGGGTCACTGAGTGCTGAGGTGCATGGTATGTAAAAGTCGCCACCACTTTGCTGATTCCTGAAGAGTTCCAAACTTCCACTGGCATTAATAACAACACAAAAACTAGGCGGCGGGAGCTTCATGGAATGGGTTTCCATGGCCGAGCAGCTGCATGCAAGCCTCACAACACAATGTCAAGTACAATGCCAAGTGTTAGATAGAGTGGTATAAAGCATTCCACCACTGGACTCTGAAGCAATGGAAATGTGTTCTGTGGAGTGATGAATTATGCTCCTTTATTTGTCAGTCTGATGGTCGAGTCTGGTTTTGGCGGATACCAGGAGAATGTTACCTATTTGATTGCATTGTGCCAACTGTAAAGGTATGGGGCTGTTTTTCAGGGGTTGAGCTAGACCCCTTACTTCCAGTGAAGGGAAATCTTAATGCTTTAGCATACCAAGACATTTTGGACAATGCTATGATTCTTTGGAACACTTTGGGGAAGGGCCTTTTCTGTTCCAGCATGACTCCAGCATGAGTCCCAGTGCAAAAAACAAAGTCCATAAAATATGGTTGGAAGAGTTTGGCATGGAAAAACTTGACTGGTCCGCACAGAGCCCTGAACTCAACCCCATCGAACGCCTTTGGGATGAACTGACACAGAGATTGCAAGCCAGGCTTTCTCGTCCAACATCATTGCCTGACCTCACTAATGCTCTACTGGATGAACGGGCTAAAATTCCCACAGAAACACTTTATAATCTTGTGGAAAGCCTTTCCAGAAGAGTGGAAGCTGTTTTAGCTGAAAAGCTTGGCCAGCTCCTTATTAATGTCTATGTAATTAAAATGTCATGTCATTTTCCTGTTGCTTATAATGGTCAGGTGTCCCACTACTTTTCCCCATATAGTGTATAGCTGTACATATAGCTGCACAACATATATTTAAGTATAAAGTGCAATAAAAGGCATTAATTAAACAATAAATAATAATAATAATAAAGCTTGATAACAACAAATTATCTTGTTCAGAAGTCGTCTGTTGCTTCATTATACATCAGTGATGTCTTGTGCATCATATTGTGCATGACTCCTTATACATCAGCAACTTCCTATTAAGAACCAAGCAAATTAACTTTTGACATAATTCTAATAAACTTTATATTTATTTTCATTTACATATTATGTGGACTTGTGGCAAACACAAAACAATTCTGTAATGTTAAATAGCTTCATCAGGGCAGTACTGATGTTCTGTCTATTAATGCTGTGTTGCCCCCTATTGGACATATGAATGCAGTTCACTTTAATGTGTGTCCTAACAAATATCCTTTGTTGCACCTTTATTTCAAGGAACAAAAGATAATGGCTACCAAAGTATACAGCGAGGTTACAGTTTTTTTTTTGTTTTTTTTTTGTGTTTGCACCTACAGTGCACAGTACTTGATCAAAAATGTACTGAAAATGTATAGTGACTACATGGTTTAAGGTAGTTTTAGGGTTAGGTTCAGAGTTAATACCTAGTTATTACCCAGTTATTACACAGTAATTACATAGTATGCAAATGCAGAACAGGAATGTGCAACTGAATATCACTCATTTAAACTTTATCTTTTAGACTGTATGTTCTGATTTTTCTCTTTTCTTCTCATTCTGTAGGCTTTAGCCTCATCCGCTCCTTCAGTGATGCATCCTGGAATACCTCTCCAGGCAGGAAGTGCTCAGTTTGGTGACTCTTTTCAACAGGCGCTTATTCTCTGTCCCCCAACCTTGCAAGGTACTACTGTGTGTGTGTGTGTGTGTGTGTGTGTGTGTGTTTAAACAATAATACATGTCAGTGTTGTTTAAGTATCATTGAGATACTATTATAGTTTTGTTAATATTTTGAACTATTTTTTTTTTTCTTTTTTCATTTTAATTTATAGTTAATGAGTCAGTGTTTTAGGTCATTTTGTTGTGTTTTAGTTATTTTGTCGTTATGTTATTTGTCTATAATGTTTTAATATTTTTTTGTTATTTTACTAATTCAGCTTCAAATGAAAATAATAGTTTTATTTTTTAAATTATTTTATTTAATTATTATTGTTTTTTGCTTCCCCCCCACCCCCAAGTAATGAAAATTGTTTTAGTTAATGACAATAAACCTGCCTCATGTCACAGGTCTCCCACCCAACCCAAAAAAGCCAACGGGATACTCGGTGCGTATGGACAGTACAGTACCACTGGTGACACAAGCCTCTGCCATCCAACCTCTACAGATCAGACCAGGGGTCATTACACAGGTAAAGGGATTTCTAAGGTGGAGACATGGCTACCCTTTTGTTATTTATCTGTAACATAAAGTTAAGCTGTTTTTTTTTTTTCAACTTGTTTTATCGTTTTTTACAGCAAGCATGGTCAAGTCGTGCCCAGCAGATCCTGGTGCCCACCTGGCCTCAGGTGGCTCCGGTGGCACCTGTGGTGCCTTCAGCAACAACAATGGCCTCAGAAACGGTGGCAGGTCCACAAAGACTAGCGGATTGGGGGTGGGTGAAACGAGTCTCTCTGTCATTGTATAGCAGTATGTGCTGCTATATTTATCTCTCAATTGTTCTGATGTTGTAATACGTTTCAGACTCTTGCGTGAGTCATCTTTCTTTATGCACTTTGAAAGGCTCTGTTTCTCTTTATCTATTGCAGGAAAGTTCATTCCCTTGGCAACCATTACAGCTCCATGATGCCCCACCACCAGCCACTGTTAACCAACTCAATGGCCATGTCAGCTCACCAGCCTATCAGCATAGGGATCGCTCATGTGGTGTGGCCACAGCCAGCTGCTAACAAGAGAAATAAACCATATTCAAACAGGTTAGTCCACACATCATATCCAGACACTCGGTTGATGTATGAAGGACTGGAAGTGCCACTTAAAATCAAAATTTGAAGTAACCAATTATCAAGTAATTAATTAAAACAGGTTATGAAATCACTGTACAGTATTACAAATAAATGCACATTTTTAAAAACTGTAAATATGCAGTTGATTATAAAAAATAATGTGCTTAAATTGTTTATTGCATTGCACTGCATTTTTTTTTTTTTTTAGATTTCAGGTTTATGACAAGACATTACTCTTATGAATCAATACATTGGTCAATTTGTAAGTTGTTTTGTTTGTTTGTTTTAATTGTATTTATTTCAAGTTTATTAAACTATGTAAGTTTGAATAAATAAATAATTGCAATTGATAAGTAAATGGGCATTGATCAGACAAATGGACATCAAAATTTTAAGTACAATGCAAAAATGGAAAATGCAAATTATGTTATTGAATGTTTCAAATATGATAGTGGATATATAAATTTAGCTATACACTGCTTTTTAAACAAATTAGCACATTTTAAATGGAACTTTTCCCAAGTTATACTTCCATATAAAATTAAGTATTATGATAAGATAATATATTATTTTCAAAAATGTGTTTTTTTCTATCATAATACTTAACACATTAGCCACTTTAATGGGTTTAAAAATGAAGGTTTTTATTAGTATTTAAAAAATAAAAAGTAAATAATCACTACATTTTGACCAGTAAATTGATGTTATTTTAAATGTTAAAGAGTATAATTACATAATTTTTTTTTACATAAAAAATGCCATTGAACATTTAGTCACAAAGCACTTAAATAACTTTTGACATGATGTTACTTTTTTTGACACACACCTTTCACCCACAATACACTCTGTTTGCATCCATTACTCAGCTTCCAAACACATTTTTATTGGTTAATTTGTAAAGAAAATGAATACAGTTTATTTTTTAAAATGCAAATATGGTAAATAAATAAACCTCTAAATATTCATTAAAAATACATCAATCAATAAATATATCAGCATTTCTTTACATAATCATTTTACAAGCAACTTTGCAATTAGCATTTCAAAGTTGAACACTTTTGTCTTTTGGTAAATGTTGGTGGAGATTTCAGTACCGAAACACACTTTAACAACATTAAAGGCACAATATGTAATTTTCGCCGCTGGAGGGCACGTATTCAAAATAAACAAAGAGACAAAGGCGTAGTTTAATGACGCCGTGACTGAGTGTGGAATCATGGGAGTTGACGTCTTCATCCCCACAGCCGATGCAATCCGACGGGACTCGGGCAGAAATCATGTTCATGGATGAGCTAATGATTTATTAACGTAGTAGAATGAAGCAGGGTGAGGCTGAAAGCCATCGAAGCGAAACGAGGCCGCTGAACGAGTGTGACACACGGTTAGAAAGCAGCGGTGCTTTTATTATGCCACAGTCGACCGCTTCCGCTCCTTCCGGTCATGCGTATGTGGGAAAAAAGCAGCACTGTTTTATCAAACTATATACATTTGAAAGTTCTGTTATAATGCTACTCTGTGTGGTCGTCACCGGTCTATTAAAACGCACAACATATTAAAGCGTCTTTGGTGTTTCCATGTTTTCTACAAAACAAAACCGGAAATCGAGGGGTTATGACGTCATTGGCAGGTGACACAATGACACTATGGACACGGTCCGTGTCACTAGTTAAAATAGCTTATTTCTCTGGATTTAAACATTCTTAGACACATTTGGGAACATGTAAGTACACAAGTCAGCAAAATATATAACACTGTTCTAGTGGTTTTTGGATATTTTAATAAAAAAATCTTACATATTGTGCCTTTAATCAAGAAGTCAGTTTATTGTTCTGTCACTGAATTTATTTGTTTACTTTGTTATTTTCAAATTAATTTTAATTTAAGTCACACACTTTGCCCATCAGCAAGCAACATCGGTTATTACGTTCTTGCCATGCCTACCTATGCTCATCTAATTCATCATTATCATCCCCACCAGAAGTAACAACTTCATGCACAGCTCCAATTCCCAAAACTCATCATGCCAGTCCCCAAAGATGGTAGACAGTGTCAAAAACACAGAGGAGGAGGCAGCGGATTGTGTAGTGGAGGCGGAGTCAGAGGCGGTGCCAGAGGAGGAGCCTGTGTGCTGTAAAGCAGAACCAGAGTATGAGGACTCAACTGTGTCTCAGAAGCAGAGACAGACCATTGTGATCGCCGACTCTCCGAGCCCTGCAGGCAGTGTCATCAGTATCAGCAGTGGAACAGATGAGGAGGGGCCGGACACTCAAAAACATTCACTAGAGTGAGTTCACTTTCTGATATATGTCTGGATGTTTTAAAGAAAAAAAAAATCCATCAGCATTTATTCACCCGTATGTTGCTCTCAAATTTATTTATTTAATGACGCCAAAGATGGAAGCAAGATTTGAAGATTTTTCCTCACAAAAATGACTGGAAACCAAATGTGTCCGTCTATGTTTGGCCATATTTTACATCTCCTTCAGTTTACAGTGTGACAAGGTGAAGAAGAGATAACAGATTCAAAAAAAAAAAAAAAGAATTAAGTGATCTATAAAAGGTTTCAGCATTACGATACTGCACTACTTTAAATTTAGTAGACCTGAGCTGATTTTAATAAATTGGGGCTTAAGTTTTCATTATAAATCATTAGCGAGATGGCATTTCAGCTGAACTGTATATGTGATAAATGGCTTGTAAAGGCAGTATATGTATAATGTACAATAAAATGGCCATTCAATTTAAGAGGAATATTGCCCTATAAAGTTAAAAAAGTTCAATTTGAAGTTAAAAGGTGCATTTCTGTCACTGTTGTGAACTAACCACCACACAAAATATAAAGAGCTTCCGGAGTCAACTGTCCAAAACGGGCCTAAACCAGTCAATGTACCAGCACAAAAACACACTCAGCTAAACACAGCCTAATTATCGTTATTAACAAAATCACAGTAAATATTGACTTTTTTGTCAATGTTGCACACCCTTAAAAGGCAGTGTTTAAAAAGTATACACACTTTATTTCAGGTGCAAGGGTAGCCCGGAGTGTGAGGCATGTCAGAGCACACTGAATATGGAGCGTGTGTGTTCCCTTAGCAGTCCCGATTCAACCCTTAGCACCAGTTCATCTGCTTCAGAACAGTCCAGCGCCTCCCCCTGCAAGAGACCCAACAGGTTTGACCTTCATACATGCACATATTTACTAGTATTCTGAGGACTTAAGGCCTGTTCACACTATAACCAATATTGGTGTGATATATGAATGGCTGTTCAAACGGACACAAACATTTGCATGCCATCAGTGTAATTTTTTAAGCAATATTCTAGTGGTGTGATCTCTTTTCCATCACACTGCAAGGAAAACTGGTCAACCAAAAGGATTTGTGCTTTTGGTCACATTCCCAGAGCTGCTGCTGTTACTTAATACTGCAACTTGGTGGTGCTCAGGAACAGACTTTTTGCTAAGCAACAGTAAATAGCAAAGAAACAATCCAGAAGTGGCTCCCCTTCTCTGTCCTCTTGTATTTGGTGTTGTTTCATAAACACCAATCAAATCTGAACGGCTGGTTGAAAACATCTAATACTATTTGACTTATTTTCTTCTCTGAGACAAGTGGATTCTAGAAATGAAAAGTTACGTAGTGCTTTGTGTACACTGGCGTAACCAATGTATTTTTGCATTTTCATTTAGCCCTTCTGCAGTTGAACAGATAAAATGCCCGCAAAAAACAAATTTTTGTGACATTCAACATGTTTTTGGTGTGAATACACCTATAGTCTAGAATTCCACTTTGTTTGTATAAAGCTCCAAACTTCTACTGTTTATATAAAGCTTTATAATTTACCATTGCTAACCAAATCTACATATAAGAAAACCTTTTTAAATAGTAAAATCAACAACCCTCAATTTGAAATGCTAAACTTTGTTCTCAAGATACTTCACTAACTTGAACATGTAAATGACAATCAATTCATTGTTGCATACTGCATAATATATTTAAAAAAATATATATATATATTTATTTATTTATTTATTTTCCCAGGATTGTTTGATAAATAAAACAGTTAAAAAGGACAGTGTTTACTCAAAATAAAAATTTTGTTACAATATACACTACAATTCAGAAGTTTGGGGTCAGTATTTTTTATTTATTTAAATTTTTTTATAAATTAATACTTTTATTCAACAAGGATGTGTTAAATGGATAAAAAGTGATTGTAAAGACTTATATTGTTAGAAAAAATATATATTTTGAATAAATGCTGTTCTTTTTAACTTTTTATTAAACAAAGATCAGTTTCAACACTGATAATAATCCAGCATATTAGAATGATTTCTGAAGGATCATGTGACACTGAAGGCTGGAGTTATGGCTGATGAAAATTCATTGTTGCGTCACAGAAATAAATTATATTTTAAAATAGGAAGCCAGTATTAGAAATTGCAATATTTCACAAAATTACGGTTTCTTCTGTATTTTTGATAAAAAAAAATCTTACTGATCCCAAACTTTTGAATGGCAGTGAGTATATAAACACACACACAAATTAAAAAAAGGTATGTAGTGTTCTATTCCAAGCACTCTTTTTCAGTGAGTATGTTTGTGTGTGCTATGAGTGTCTGAGTACTATTTATTTGATCTTTGTTCAGTATGTCAGAAGATGAGCGTGAGAGTGGATGTGATACGGTAGACGGCTCGCCCGCGTCTGTGTCCTCCTGTCGAGCTGACAGCCCCTTCCTGGAGGCCACCTATATCAATGACAACAACCAGAACTGCAAAGCCAATGGAACCACAGAGGCTGAGTCCACCAAGCTGCCCGTCCGCACCATGGTGGTGCCGCCCATGCGGGTTCAGAATAATAAGCCGATGGGCCGCACAGGTAACAAATCTAATGTATAATGTATATAAAACTAATGTATATTTTCAGGATTGAGAATTGGTGAAAAATTTAATTTCCAAAACTGAAATTACACCTTGCATATTATTTAAAGGCCAGGTTATGGTATTATAATCTTAAACTTTAAATTCATTTAAATTTAAATTAGTTTTAGGGCTGCCCTTGACTAAAGATTTTTCTGGTCGACTAGTAGTCGTTCGTTTTTAGCATTAGTCGACTAATCGCACATTTATTAATAACCCATTTAAATCATTATAATGAGCCTTTAATTGCCTATATAGCTTAATAATCACTAAAGCACACGCATGAAGCTTGCCACAGCGCACTTCAGAAGCTAATGATTATGAATGTGTCAGGGAAAACCAGTAAGGAGGCTGCATTAAAATTTTAATAATGTATTGATACACTAGTGCTTTCTTTGTTTTCAGCATAAGAGATGAAGTCGGCGACACTGACTCTTCTTCTCTACAGTAGTGGATGCTCCCGTATGCATGTTTCACACGGATTACATAATTGGAGAATATTTGTTTTCCATTTGAATTGGTTCATTTGAAAGTAGACATTTCGCTCTCTATAGATATATTTTTCATGTCTGTAAGGCAAATATACACAGAGTTTCTGAGTTTCGCGCTCAGGTTCACAGAGACCGAGACGGCAGAAAGCTCATCCTGTTTGCTTTAATTATTTTACAAAAGCGCAATGTTTCGTTGATATTGTGAGTGCACACAAATAAACGTAGAGTCTTTACAGTTTCGAAAGATATATTACTCTTATCTGTATGACCGACAATGAGGGCAAGAGCAAGTGTCCACACTGGCGCCTCCATCTGTCCTGCAATGAGCGCTACTGTTCAGCTTCCTCACTCTGCAGACATTTGAATAGCGCATATTTTTCTAGGTTAACATTAGATTGAGCGGCCATGTAAAGTTTTTACTACTTGCATATTTCAGATGATAAGCCATTTTTGAGGTCGATGAATGATGATGAGCATTTGGATGTCCTGCCCGGTGTACTGTATTACCACAAAGACCAGCCATTAAAGATCTGTCCATCACCGACTGCGTGACTTTACCTTTGTTTTTTTTGTTTTTCTGCGACTAATAAAACTAACGATTAGTCGACTATTAGGGGGCAGCCCTAATTAGTTTAACTTCAAATTCAACTTCTATTTTCAAATACCAGGTTTACTCCAAGCTAATGCATTTGATCTAAGTGCAAGAAAACAGAGCAATGCTAACTATTTGATTTGCCGATAATTTTTTTTTTTTTGTGTTAATGAACAAGTCATTTTTCCATCTGTTGTTCTGAATCCCTTTTGCAAGAAGTTTAAACGTATCAAGCACAATTTCATGAGGCATCTAAGGAGTGTTGCCTAAGTTTGCCTACTCTTTCCATCATCTACTTATAGAGCCATCATGCCCACCCAAAGGCCGCAGTGGTTCCAACAGACAGCCGCCCTACTCTACGTTACTGGTGAATCGCCAACAGAAGACAGCACAGGCTTTCGCGCCCCTGCAGCCCTCTCAACAGCAGCTCCCCTTTGGACAGGTCAGTTCCGTGTCATTTGATCGGTTGTTGTATAGTCAGCTAGATATTAAGATACGTTGTAGTAGTAGTACTAATGCAACTAATAAATATATTAGAAGTAAAAAGTAAATAAATAAAAAGAAGCTGAGATGTGTGAATAAAAAAAAGTGTTCAAAAATGATTGATGCCTTTTCACAGTGAGCATGAATTTTGCCACATATTTTACCACCACATTTAAGTAGAAGCACTGTAAACAATATGAAAATAAAAAATTATTAAATTACATTAATAATTGTTTAAAAACATATTTAGGGATTTACGATATTATCAGAACGCTATCGGAATTGGCCGATAAAGGCTTCAAATGTAAACATCGGCATTGGCTGATTTGAAAAAAAAAAAAAATGCTGATATGCCTTGCTGATAAGACGGATAGCTCATAGACGGATGTGCTCAGGGTGTGATAGTGATAAGATCACGTCAGCAGAGTGGTCATTCTTGAAGCAAACTTTTGCCTGAATGATGATTCGATTCACTGTTTTGGATCGCCATATTTAATTTGAGAATGCACGTACAGAACAACGCGTCCAGTGTGCGAGAGAGTCAAAAGTTACTAGCGTGCAGTAGCAACAGCAGCAGCCTCCCCCATCCTGTAAGGCGTTTTATTTACTTAGGGGGCGCTGTTGGCCTAGTCGTAATAAAATAAAAGTAAAATAAACAAATATCATTAAGATACTTGTGTTTCTGAATAAAGCAGTATCAATGTCATAAAATCACGAGTCTGTTTTGATTTAAAGGTCAGAAGCTATAGCAGGGGTGGCGAACTCCGGTCCTGGAGAGCCGCAGCCCTGCAGAGTTCAGCTCCAACCCTAATTAAAACTCACCTGCCTGTAGCTTCCTAGTAATCGTTCAGACCTTGATTAGCTTGTTCAGGTGTGTTTGATTAGGGTTGAAGCGAAACTCTGCAGGGCTGCGGCTCTCCAGGACCGACGTTCGCTATAGCTTACATTAATAAAAATCACAAACATGAATTAATTTACTATATACAGATTTATTGAGTAATATGTAATATATTTTTTTCAAATGAATTATGAAAACTTAAATATAGGTTTTTAGAATTTTTACAGCTCTTTTGCTTTAGACCAGTGGTTTTCAAACTTGTTCCTGGGGACCCACAGCTCTGCACATTTTGCATGTCTCCCTAATTTACACACCTGATTCAGATCATCAGCTCATTAGGAAAGAGCTCCATGAACTCAAATGAGTATGTCAGATAAGGGAGACCTGCAAAATGTGCAGAGCAGTGGGTCCCGAGGAACATGATTGAAAACCACTGCTTTAGACCATCTATTAATGTTAAATCCACAAATAAAATGTTAAGGTTTCAACTGCATCTGTCTGAGAAACAAAAAACAGCTGAGATTGATTTTATTACAGTTATTTTCATGGCTTTCAATGTACTCGCATTAAAAAAGAACTTTAATTAAGTTTATTACTTCTAACAAATAAGTTTTTGCTCAAAACTAAGGAAAATATATGTCAGTATCGGCATCGGCTATCGACCAAAATTATTTGAAAAATATCGGCATATCGGCAAAAATCTAATAACGTGCATCCCTAACATTATTCAATTTAATCTTTAGCAAATTCCAAATTGAATACCTTCTTTATATACTGTACATTTTTTAAATAATTGATCGCCACTTGCGTTTTTTGGAATAAACTGATTGGTTTGTGCTCTAGGTCCAGCATTATGGGTCGTCCCACCAGGAGTGGAACGGCAACTACAGCCACCGCCGGCCTCAAGCGTTCATCCCGCCCACCATTCATGGCCACACATTCACACTGCCTCATGGCAGTCCCACCCACACAGCCCACCCTCCTCAAACACACCTGGGTGTTCACCCTCACACCCAGCCGACTTTACTGTCCTACCCCCCTTCAGGGCCCCTGGTGACAAATGCCTCAATGGCCCACCTCTTGGCTTCACCTGGGGCGACACGGAATCACGTCTTTCAGCCGGCTTATGGCCTCTCCCATCCGGCGGGACACCTTGTGCACCAGGTCACTGTGGGTCTCAGCCGCCTCTTGCCCTCTCCAACCCTCCACCCTCAAGGCCAATTCAAGCCTCTGTTCCCCCCACACTCCTTCATCGCATCACCTGCATATGCAGGCTTCCCGCTTAGTCCCACCAAACTAAACCAGTACCCGTACATCTGAGACTCGCTCTGCAACCCTCTGGAGGGCCGCCGACACGGACGTAACATCAGGCTCTCTGTAGAAGCCACATACCACCTGGTTCTCGCACCTAAAGCCATGGCGCAAGAGAGAAAGAAAGTAGTTTCTTTGAATCACGTAGACTTAATTGAGTGCAATTAAAATGAACTTTAAAAGAGGAAAGGTTTGGAAAGTCTTTAGCAAGTAGGTAAAGAAAGCGCACGGTTGAGAAGCAAGCGATTGGATAAATAATACAATTAAAAAAACTGTTTTGCACATTTGATACATCACCTTATCGGATTTTCAGATCTTCAGATTTTAGCGCTCCTCTAATGAAAATCAACAACGGACGGTGTCCAAAATCATGTGATGGTCAACTTATTTTTATACATTGCCTTTACCTTGTATACAACACGTTTGTTTGTAAAGACAGCCCTGTATGTTGTTCACAACATAAAATGTGTCCACTTGCCGTGTTTTCTTGCGTTCCAAATATTTGTACTTTTCTCTGCGTCTTTGGTGTCGTTTGGAATGGAGTCGTTCGTCACATGCTGCATGTGTTGCATGATGTTGATCAGAGAGAAGCTTGTAGGGGCTCTTGACGTGTCTAGAGGCTCGCTGCATTGTTGTCCCCAGCCATAGTGCCTTATATATCGGCAGTCGTTCGTGTTCTAGTACACTATCTCTCTATATACAATGTGTTTGTGTGCGTACGTGTCCTGGACTGCAGCAATTGCAATTCAAATCAGTCCGTGCATTTTTTGTGTGTGCGTGTGTATATGTATTACGTATATATACACACTGGTGTATTATTTTATGCATAGATTGGCATCAATGTACTGCATTGCACAAACTGCAGTGCTTATTTTTGGATCCAATGTATATTTGAGATGTAGTGAGTTAATGTTTGCGTTATTTCTTCGGAAGACGGCATGTTTTTGCTGCTGCAAACGCTTGCTGTTGGATTTGTTCTGATTCTCATTTTTTTCGTTATCTTAAATTAACTAGTTGTGTAGAGGATACAATGAATTTCTATTCAGAAAAATCGACAAAACTAACAGTATTTGTACTGTTTAGTAAAACTGCAATACAATCTATATAGTTTGTTTTTCTTTTTGTCTGTGTATTTAGTTCTTTGGGTTTGTGTGTGTTTGTGTTTGCTGTGGTGGGCATGGCTTCGACTAGATGAAGACACAAATGCAAATATCGGTCTTTGATTCAGGTTCATGGATTCATCTTAGCCTGAGCAGACCATGCAGTATTTGATGTATAGACACATATGAGTATATATCTAATAGAGCTAGTTTATTTAGTGCTGAAGCTTGACACGGTGTGTTTAAGGTGTGCAATTCTCATTTATGCATGTGTGAATCTATTTTTTTTCTTAATTATATCATTATATCATATGTTGAAAGCTTGTTGGTGTCAACTGCATTTTATACATTCCGTCAGGGAGAAATAAATATATTGTGTTTGATTAAAAATTTACTATTTTACCCAGTATTTCTGTGATAGGAATTATGCTTACGAATGTTAGCTTAGCAACATGCAACCCTCTACATTGCGACTAAATCTTACTCTGGGTGACTAAATAATGTCTAACCTTAGCCATTGGCTAATAAATTCTTAGATTTCACTCACCAGTATGTGTGTGAGAGGCGTTCAACACAGATTTGAGTGTTTGTGTGTGTGTGTGTGTGCGTGTGTGTGTGTGTGTGTGTAAAATAGTATATCAGTCTGGCGAGTAAACAAATCAATTTACTAGCCAATGGCGATTATATTGCCAAGGTGTGCGTAGAGGGTTGAACATGCTAACATTACACTATTGAAATCAACTGCGGGCCTAGCCTATTCACAAGTCGTTTGTATGAATTAGAGAGTTACTGCATATGTAAAACTTACTATATCGGCTGTGTATGAAGGCAGTAGACAGCAAAGCAGCTCGTTAGGTTTTGGAACAGAGCCATTTCTCTGAGCAAGGTAGCTACTCTTTCTGCATAGACCTCACGTATACTGTAGTAATTATAGTCATGGGGTAAATTTCTAAAACTGTATTTAAAAAATGGCTGAGGTTATGTTTAGGTTTTTGAACAAGTAATAAGTCGTATCATCTATCTTGAATGTATCATAGACAAGCTGCTATATATTGATTGCCACTTCAGATAGCTGTGAAATTAGATTAGACTAGTTCATATCTGCATTCGTTTATTTGTATGGGTCTCTCTGATTGCCTAAACTAGAAGTGGATTTTGATTTTGAGTAAATTTTTTGCTTCAATGTTTGGAGTGTCATTGTAACTACTGTATTGCTGATATTGGACATTTAGAATTGTTTTTCTTTTTTTCAAATCAGTATGGTATCTTCATGGCTGTTCTGGCTCATCACTGCATATTAATGGATGTGTTTGTGTAACTTAATTTTTGTTTACCTGCTTATCTGTATATTAACGTTTACCTGCGTATCTGTTTTTGACTTGTAATAGCTTGCAGGATTGATTTAACTTTATCCAAATTAACAGTTCTTCTGCAGTGTTTCAGAAATACAAACATCGCTATTTTCGTTAAGGTTTTTTTTTTTTCTCCTCTTTTCTTTTCTCGGTTAATATGATAATCAACCCCATAACCTCATACCACTGAGCACTTATTAAAACGCTAGTGTGCAGTACATGGCCATGTTTTGATATACAGTGTTGTGATTAAATGAATTTCGTGTCCAACTGAATTGTGATTTTATTAATGTTTGTCATTTGAAAGTTGAGAACATGTTTTTAACAAATTATCACTGATGTCAGCTGGTATGTTATATTCATGTCTGGTCATGTCATGTATTTTTTCTTCTTTTTTTTTTGTGAGCAGTGTAAGCAACACTGTGTGTGCCTTGATTGAGATATTGGTAATGACACATTCACTTTGCAAAACCAAGTATTCAGCTCACCCACTGACCAGCCCAAATATAAGAAAGAGCAAACAGTATAACTTTCCATTCCAGGGATCGAAATGGTTATATACACTTTTAAATAAATAAATAATCATATATGCATTCATTTGAGTTAATAATCACTAATATATGTCTATTTAATCTTAACCAGCTAATTCTAACATTTTTGACTTTGTAATTTCAATCTTTGCGTAAAGAATGTAATATATTGCACCCTGTGCATGTTTCGATCCCTGTGAAATGTCACCAGCATTTAGCCTGAATACATCCAGTGTCAATATAGAAAAGACTGTACTCGACACTTTCAGTATTTATTGTATGTTCATATTTAAACAAATTCAAGTTGATATGGATGATTTCTGTTGAACTTTTTTTCTATTAACAGCATTCAGTAAACATTAATGCCACCGTTTTAATGACATTCAATGCTTTTATGCATTTATTTTTTATAATTATTATTTTGGAAGTAATGTATTGGCAAAATTACATCCGTTTTTTTTTTTTTGTGAATTATTTTACCTAAAATATTTACCATTCAACCTGAAATTGACTTCCCGGTATGTGCTTTGTAATCTGTGTATAGAAGTTCCATGGTTTATAGCATATTTTACAATCTATCAAATAAGTTATTTCACACTGCAAGTTATGGATTTCATGTTTCAATTACTTAAATTTCACTGTTTTGATATTTGTAGACTTTTATGGCTTTTTTTGTTTAGGGTTTTGTTTCATTTGCTTATTTGATTTGATTTGATGCTACTTTGGTTTGTCACATAGCACTTGCACTGTGCAATATTTAACAGTATGAGGACTGGGGAAATGTAACCCTTTGGATATAATGTCTTTACAGAGTGTAATTGATGTTTCCTCTCTAGTTCTCAGTGAATAAAGATGTGACCAAGCCTTCTTTACTTAGTCACATTAAACAGAATTTCCAGGTGACTTTTGGTGAGTGAATAAGAATTCATGGTGTTTTATTGTCAAGGTTCACTTTGAATACAAAAGAAAAATAAAGCAGAAAAAAAATTATTGTTGCAACCCTTTCTAATTTTATTACTTATGGAAACAATATATAGCAGGTATCTTTGCAGTACATAACATGAGATGTTCATCTTTCAAAATGTGTAATTTTTGGTCTGTCTGTCTGTCTATGCACACTCACAACTGTGCTTCAATCCGCAACAGGTAACAAATTTGAAATTACAATTCTTATAATGTTTTTGAAAGACATCTCATGCTCACCAGTGCACAAACGTTTGATAAAAAATACAGTAAAACAGCATTTTTGTGAAGTATTAACTTTAAATTTACTTTATCATTCTAATATGCTGATTTGTTGTATACATACATGTACACATAAATACATCTCTCTCTCTCTCTCTCTCTCTCTCTATATATATATATATATATATATATATATATATATACATTTTGTTTTGTTTTTTGCTTAATATTTATGTGGAAACCATGATGCTTTTTTAAAAAATGGACAGAATTTAGAATTAGAAATCTTTTGTAAAATTATAAATGTATTCACTAAATGTAATGCATCTTTGCTGTATATATATGTATATTCATACTTACATATATATATGCATATAAATGCATTCATACATATACGTATATGTGACCCTGGACCACAAAACCAGTCTTGAGTTGCTGGGGTATATTTATATTGGGGTATATTT
>NW_015557060.1:167089-167953 GCF_001515605.1 Sinocyclocheilus anshuiensis | reverse complement strand
TTGCCAAGACCCTGAAACTGAGCTGCAGCACGGTGGCCAAGACCATACAGCGGTTTAACAGGACATGTTCCACTCAGAACAGGCCTCGCCATTGTGGACCAAAGAAGTTGAGTGCACATGCTCAGCGTCATATCCAGAGTTTGTGTTTGGGAAACAGACGTAGGAGTGCTGCCAGCATTGCTGCAGAGGTTGAAGATGTGGGGGGTCAGGCTGTCAGTGCTCAGACCATACGCCGCACACTGCATCAAATTGGTCTGCATGGCTGTCGTCCCAGTCTCCGGAAATTCAAATAATAAATGGCGTTTTGACCGTCTTTTATGTGGCATGACAGATCGCTGTATAAACGCCTTAGAGAGCCGCTTCTGGGACGGTTCAGAAATGTGCTGGTGTAATCCCAACACAAGCACTGACTAGAGCGGCCGCGATCAGCGCCGGTTCCCGTGTCTGAGCCGTGAGGCCCTGCAGATTTGTGCAGAGCGGAGCGCGAGTGAACGCGATCATTCCTTCCTCTGTACTACTAGTTTTAACGCGAATAAACATGACTGAACATCTCATGCCTCGTGTAATTGCTCAATCAGTGTTTCAACCGCGGAAAGACATCAACAATACAGCGTGGAAATAAAATGTCACGTAGCATTTAATTACCTCAGCAAGTCATCAGTGTCCACAGCTCGTCAGTTCACTAGAGAAATTAAGTCTAGAGAGGAGCATTTTGCAAAATATTACACCATATACTCATTATATTTTACTAAACCTGTTAGTCTTAATTATTTAATGTACAGTATGTTTAAATTAATCTGTTATGAAACATGCTGTGACAGCCATTGTGTAATTGAATATATTTTAACAAATAGCTTAGAAATT
>NW_015557060.1:160207-167066 GCF_001515605.1 Sinocyclocheilus anshuiensis | reverse complement strand
CAAAGCTACATTTTCAGCAGCCATTACTTCAGTCTTCAGTGTCCCATGATCCTTCAGAAATCATTTATTTGTTTATTAAAAGGCTTAAGAATGCAGTCTTTTCATGCAGTGTTCATCAAAATCTATAATCTCTCTCTCTCTCTCTCTCTCTCTCTCTCTCTCTATATATATATATATATATATATATATATCAGAATGATTTCTGAAGGATGTGAAGACTGGAATAATGGCTGCTGAAAATTCAGCTTTACCATCACAGGAATAAATTACATTTTAAAATATATTAAAATTGAAGTAGAAATCATGACTGGGTGCACCATTTCGACGATTCTCTTTATGCCGACAATGAACATGTTGATCAAGTTAGCAGAGATGGAGTCCAGAGGCAGTCCCCTATTAGAGCCTTCATGGAGGACCTCACAGTGACAACAACAGTGTCTGGAGCCTGGCGGATCCTAGAGGGGTTAGAGAAGCTCATGTCTTAGGGGCGTATAAGTTTTAAACTTCCATAATCCTGGTCTTTAGTGTTGAAGAAATGGAAAGTAAACCAACACCAAACCAATGCAGCACTGCGAGTGAGAAGGAAAGGTCGAGGCTAGTGCAGGAAGAGGTGTGTACATCATTGGAGGAAGAACGAGCAAGCAGGGTTGCAGCAATGAGGATACTGGGTGCCTGGATGAAATGGGAGCAGCCAGTGGAGAGGAAGTACACCTGGATAGACATATGGAAATAGAACCTTTAGAAGATTAAAATTTTGTTTCAGGGGGTGTACGATGTCCTCCCTAGCCCAGCCAACCTGTTTGCATAGGGCAAGGTATACACTCCAGCATGCCCCCTGTGTTCCAAGACAGGCCCTCTTGAACACATCCTGGGGTGCGTTTCCCAAAAGCAACTATGGTCGCAAGTTCCATCATTACCAATAGAGTTCAGAGGAACTAACAACTATAGTTAGCTAACGATGGTTTTGGGAAATGCACCCTTGAGAAGCTGATCCCGGGCCCTGATCGATGGCCATGACCAAGTGCTCAAGACCATAGCTGAGGCAATCAACAAGGGGATCAGCAAGAGCAGAAATACCAACACTACAGCCAGGATGATTGCATTTGTCAAGGATGAAGAGTAGCCCATAAGAAAAAAAAAAAATCTGTTGGCTTGCTCTACAGCACCTGACTGGACCACACTTAGACCGGACATCATCCTGGTCTTGGAGTCTACGAAACAGCTTAGCCTACTGGAGATAACTGTGCCTTGGGAGGAGAGGATGGAACAGGGAGTGCTGGAGGCATACTTCTGGAATGGGTGAAAAAACAGGTGCATGCCAGTGGAGGTGGGTTGCCAAGGGCTTTTTTTTTAGGTCATTTCAGCAACAGCATGGAGGCTGCACAGTGGGCATCAAGATGGCTATGGCTGCAAAGGGGTGACGTGTGGTGACCGCAAAATGCCACTTAGACACAGGCTGAGGCTTGATCAACCGTGGTCGGGTCGCCTGGAAGAGGGTGTCTGTTGAAAGAGCTGAAACACTCTATGACGCCAAGAAACAACAATGGTGTTTTCAAGTTTGTGCATCAGAGAATGTATGAATAACTGAACTAAATAGAAAAAGAGCTATTTTAAGTAGTTTATTTCACTATATTACCATTTTATATACTTTTAATTAAATAAAGATTTTGTTAGCATGAGAAACATACATACATACATGTGTGTGTGTATATATATATATATATACAGTAATGCTACTATAATCACAGTAGCACTGCTGTATAAATACAGTACTTTATTGTATTAAAAAACAGTATATTACCTGTATATTACTTGCTGTAAATTCACGGCAATTAGTTGCCAGGAATTTCCTGTAAAATTACAATCAATTTTTAACAGTGTGTGTATATATATATATATATATATATCCGTATCAGGACATAATAAAAATCATCTGCTCCTTGCCAGGTCTTCAAATTTGGACAATTAAACCTCAGATGAATAAAAACACATGGCATATCACACTGGGCCACTATTTATTTAGCCCTGCCAAGGACCAGATGATTTTTTAATAAGTCCTGATATGGAAAACCATGGAATTCAACAGGGTGTTCTTTCTTTTTCTAATGAATTATGTATCATGAGTTAGGTATGTTATGTATATATAAATACACACACACACGTACAGTTTATATTTTGAAAATATTTACATGTTTCTACATTTATGTGTTCATATTCTTATATTTTATATTAATATATAAACATAACATGTTTTTCTTAAAAACACACATGCATGTGTTTGTATTTATATATACATAATAAGTATACACATATTATGTAAACAAAAACTTTTATTTTGGAAGCGATTCATCGTTATATATAACATTCTGGCACCTGATTCAGTACAACTTTCAATGTGCTAAAACAACAGCTATTACAAAACGCCTACTCAAAGTAGCACCCATAGGATCTTTAATTTTGTAGCACCTTTGTTGTTGGGGATTATCTTCTGTTGTAAGAAGAACAGCTAATGATTTTACTTAATAAAAACGATTAAATGAAAGTGTGTATTCCTAATATTAGTATTATTATAACGTTTTTAAAAGCAAATAGCCACTTGAGACAGCCAAAAGAGCTTAGGCAGCCAGTCAGCATCCAGACCTGGAACAAAGTGTTTGCATAGTGTTTTTTGTATGTTTGTTTTTATTAGAAACTGGTGGATTATACTATAAATCAGTCTAATAGTAATATTCTATACTGACCACTAGAGCACGCGCATGGTACAAAACTAATACAGCTCCAGCTTCCCTGCATGCGAGCACTCACAAGACTGCTGAACAACAGACAAAGAATTGCATGCATCCTTTCCAACACCCGATCACATTATGGGCGGTAAGGAGTTTGAGAAATAGATAAACCATTCAAAAATGCAGCCCCCTCTCGCTTCCCCTGTGTCGCAGTGATGGTGGACTTTGGGCATTTTCACGAATGCGGCTCTCCTCTGGCACTTGAAGCGGCGTGACCACCGCACGTCCTACTGACTCACGGATCTGAGCAGATGTCTGGTCCAGTACCGACACCGGGCCACCTCCTCTGCAAACACAAATGGCTGGTCGTGTAGAGGGAACCTGGATAGATGTGCACAGATTGAGCATCCTGAGAGCGAGGAGGAGAAGATGCTCATGCACACATGCGTCTGGAGGGATGCGGAGCACTAAACTCTCATCTTTAGCAATATTCCTACTTTTGTTCCACAGCGCGCAGGCTTACGACGGTAAGGCGACATCTCATCTAGAAAGCTGGCGTCTTAAAATACTGTTTTCTCACGCAGCTTTTACATAAATGATTGAAACAATGATTTTGTTGAAAGAAAAGCCTTGCACATTTGCTGATTGCACATGCACTGAAAGTGATTTCCTTGCATCTAAAAACACATAAAAACAATGTTTTCATACAACCATAGGCCTCTACTCATATATTGAGACATTTTTGTATGTACTTTTGCATTGCATGTGTCAAATATGCTAAATGACTAGCCTACACACTACTTTGCCTTTACTTTTGTGAACAGTGTGTGTGTGTGTGTGTGTGTGATGTGATGAAGCGCACGGTGAGTGTCCAGCAGTAACGCAGTGAAGTGTGTAGGCGCGCGCTGATTGATACTGCAGCTCTACACGAGATTGCAGCACTCTATTGTCTTTATAACACACCTAACACGCTTAAACCACATCTGTTTCCTGACATAACCGCACATGCATCATTTAATTGCATGAAATAACTAACATCGCTATCCCAAAGCGTCTAATATAGGGACTAATCATTTGTTGAGATCATATATTGCACACTAGGCGTCTTAAATCAACCGGTGCAAAGGAGCATTAAAACTGTCCACCGCAGCACGGTCTGATTTTAGATGCTGACTGAGGCTTGCTGGTCCTAAAAATGCTGGAAGAGCAACTGCAGAGATCCTGTTGTTCTTCTACATTGTGAATGAATGTGGGCTAAATGTCTCCAGTGGAGAGCAGCCACAGTTTAATGAAAGCTTAATTATTATATGACATGACATGTGGCCAAGTATGGTGACCCATACTTGGAATTAGTGCTCTGCATTTAACCCATCCAAAGTGCACACACACAGCAGTGAACACACACACACCATGAACACACACCCAGAGCAGTGGGCAGCCATTTATGCTGCGGCGCCCGGGGAGCAGTTGGGGGTTCGGTGCCTTGCTCAAGGGCACCTCAGTCATGGTATTGAAGGTGGGAGAGAGCACTGTACATTCACTCCCCCCACCTACAATCCCTGCCGGTACGAGACTCGAACCCGCAACCTTTGGGTTACGAGTCCGACTCTCTAACCATTAGGCCACGACTTCCCTTAATATTATATTCATGCCAATTAAAATTTAAAATAAAAAATATATTTAGTGCAGAATAAAAATAAAATAAAATTCAAAGGAAAGTCTCTGTATGTGTGTCCAGTTGAGAAGTGAAGATTTGCTTTAACTGGGTCACTGTGCTGTGAGCGAGATAGATCAGTGTTTTGACCTGTTTGAATATTTCTCCCAAACATTTATAGCATGTTGGAGAGTGCGGGTTAGTTGGTACAGGATTTGGTTTTGGGTCATATTTTGGTGCGGTCACATACATTGTGTTCTCTTTACCTACACTCATTTAATCTATCAAGGCATTAAAAAATCAAAACCCGTCAAGATAAAATCAAATGAAATTTGGAGAAATTTAGCATTATATTACTTGCTCACCAGTGGATTCTCTGCAGTGAATGGGTGCCATCAGAATGAGAGTTCAAACAGCTGATAAAAACATCACAATAATCCACAAGTAATCTACACAATCCTCTATCGACTCAACTCCACCAATTAATATCTTGTGAAGTTGATTTAATTTGTTATAATTATGATTTTTCAAAACAAGCAGTACAGCTCATTCCTTGAATTATTTCTGTGCAACCAGTTTTTCATTCATCTTAACTGAAAGTAAAGCAAATTCAAAACTGATAACCAATATGGATGGATGTGAAGTGATTAGTAATGTGGTAAATAGTTGCTATATGCAAAGCAAATTGGGAAAATGAACATGAAAAGCCATAGTTCCATGGTTTACAAGCTAAAGATGTATTGACTATATATTTGTACTAGGGCTGTCAGTCGATTAAAATTTTTTATCTAACTACATGATGTGTCGATTAATTAATCGAATTAATCGCAAATTACATTTGGCTGTGAAATTACCCCCAAAAGATTATTTAAAAGCTTATTTGCAAGCAATTTTTGTGTTAAATGAGAAAGTATTAAGTAGACATTACAAATAGTAACTTTAGAAATAAATATTTTATTTGATTCAACGTGAAATTTATTATACATAAACGTTTAGGCTACAACTGCCTAACATAAACTATGGAACATAAAAGAATATAATTTGAGAAACATTTCAGGTTTTTTTTTTTTGTTACCAACATTCTTCAAAATACCTTCTTTTATGTTGCACAAAAGAAAGTAAGTCATTCAGGTTTGAGTAAATGATGACATTTTTGTTTTCTGGGTGAACTATCCTTTTAAAGTTTTTTCCCCCTTTTTTAATTAAATAATACTCTAAATAAGAAACTAAATCTGCCAGCAGGTGGCGATAAATGTCTTTAGGAGTTCAACGGCTGATTCATTCAGGAATAAAGTAAACGTTTGATTTGATTCACACGATTCATTGAAAACACGGATTCATTCAGAAATTAAACACCGCTGTGTTCCTCGGAGATGCACAACAATTCTGCTGTGGCTTTATTATAGGTAATATTTTTGTTGGCCAAACTGAGCAAAAACAGACAATATTGTGTTTAAAATATAACACAATATCAACTTATTATTTACTGAACTGTTGAATAAAATCACATTTGCACTCGTGCTATTCGGGACAAACGTGTGATAACATGTGAGACAAAAACTCATACAGGAGCATTTTCGCCCCAATATCTTGAATTTTATGGCATAACTGCATTTATGGAGTTGTTGCCATGCATCGCCATCTGTATGAAATGTAAGATGATGTACAGGTCTGGAGGCGGGGCCAGTGCGTTAACTGCGTTAAAATATTTTAATTGCATTATTTTTTCATAACTAATTAATTAAGTTAATGTGTTAAACTGACAGCCCTACATGAACTTATATAATTATTATAACATATAAGAACAGTGTTCTTGGGGGTTCACTAAAACTAACTAACTAACTAACAAGCACACAAACAAACAAACAAACTGTTTGTGTAGCCTACGCTTCAGTACAATTCAGCCCGTGATTCAGCCCATTAATTTTTACAATAAAATAATATACATTATATGCTGTAAAATCCTGTGCAGAAATGTGCTACAATGTGGGATTTTGCAATTGTTGGATTCTCATAAGTCCTTGTATTTCATTATGTATGTTTAGGTGGTGCATTTGGGGACTTAACTAGATAAGTAGTTTTCTATTTGGTGTATTATGGTCTTGATTCCCTTATGGAATCTTGGGCCTCATAGATGTTAATTTTTTAATGGCTTTTCTATCGATTATTGAAAGAGTAAGAGGTTCAAACTAATAACAGTACATAGCTGGAGAAACTGATAGACAACATTAAAGGGATAGTTTGTTCAAAAATGACAATTCATTTACTCGTCTTCATGTTGTTTCAATCCCATAAGACTCTGATTGGCCAGCTATCCAGTGCGTTGTGATTGGCCAAATACCTCAAGCGTGTGACGGAAATGTTACACCCCTTATCATACTGTGATGCCGTGTCCCGGCCGGAGCGTCAAGACAAAAATATTAAAACCCATTATAAACAAGGCATTTGTTGCATCCAGTGGGGACATAATTACGGATTA
>NW_015557060.1:143119-160197 GCF_001515605.1 Sinocyclocheilus anshuiensis | reverse complement strand
CTGGCTAAGACAGAACTGCTTGTGGTTTCAACAAACCCATCACTTTATCAAAATTTCACCATCCAGTTAGGCTCCTCAACCATAACTCCTTCAAAAACAGCTAGAAACCTTGGAGTTGTGATCGATGATAAGCTGAATTTCTCAGACCACATTGCTAAAGCTGCAGATTTGCTTTATACACCATTAGGAAGATCAGATCTGCACCCCTTTATCTAAATTCATTACTTCAGAGTTATGTGCCCTCTAGAAGCAAGTGAACGACGCAAGTGAACGAAGCATTATTGTGCCATCTCAAAGAGGCACGAAATCACTGTGATGAGTGGGGCGGGGCGGGGCGGAGAGCCGTGGGAACGGAGCGAGGCCGGTTGAGTAAGTGATAATGCACGACACCGGCGCCACTCACCGGTCTCGAGTCCCACGGAGGAGCTCCGGAAGGATAAAAGGAGGAGTGACGACAGTGTTGGACGAGAGAGCACCAAGCCTGGATTATTTATGTTGATTGGTTCTGTTTGTGCGCAGCAGTCGTCCGTGAGGGGCTGTTGTGCTATTTTCAGTTTTGTGTTTTTTTATTATTAAAGTTTTGTTTAAATGTTCGCCGGTTCCTGCCTCTTTCTTCCCATGACTACGAACTTTGTTACCGCTTTGGATAAAAGTGTCTGCTAAATGACTAAATGTAAATATAAAGTATATATCAAATATATGTATATATTTGGAGGCTTCAAAAAGTATATAAAATATATCTTAACAGTAATTCATAACCATAATATATTCATATCATGCTGTAGAAAGGGTCCAAAATCATGCAGGAACAGGGTTTCACACAGCTGTTTTCACACAGACATTTTAACTGAATGTAGGATTGGTGGTGGTGCTTTTTTGGTCATTCAGTGTTTCTGTAAAAAAAAAAAGATGGGAAAAAAACTACAAATACTGATAAGATGATGACGATAATAATAATAATAATAATAATACGAATTCTACTAATAATAACAGTATAAAACTCACTATGGGTTAAGAGCTGCTGGATTCATGAATATTAATCAGGTTGTGTGCGTTCGCAGGGACGCTAATAGGTGAGCACCAGCCAATGGGATTGCCGTTTGCGCATTAGTTCCGCCCACTACCGGAAAACCCGGCAGACTCTCTCGCTCTCTCTCTGCTCTCACCAAAGCGACTGTTACACTAGAGTTTACAGTATGTCAAATGCAGGTGCGAGCACCTCCGCATCCATTGAGGTGAACTGAAAAATAGCACAGATCGCTTGACGGAGAGTGAAACTCTGAAGCGCTCAGTCAGAGTGTTCAGCGAGTGAAAATATATCTGTGCTAAACTTATACGTAGCTTCCAACTCACACACTGGCGAGTAAAATCGGAGAATTTATTAGCCATTGGCAATTATTAGACATAATTTAGTCGCACAGAGTGAAGATTCAGTCACGTATGCGAGTGATTTACTTGCAATGTAGAGGGTTGATCAAAAAAAAAAAATATATAAAAAAAAAAAATATATATATATTAGTATTTATTTATTTACTTTTGTTGTTGTTGCTGTTTGTTTGTTTTTAATAGCACAACATGTGGTTGCCACAGTGGCTTTGCGGAGGGACCCATGCAGAAGGTTTCATTCAGTTATGTTCCCTTCACTTGATGAGCTGTGTGAAAGTCAATTATATATTATGCATGGGATGCATGTCTGTTATTTGCTTATGATGATGCTCAGTTCTGATGGTGCATTTTAATGTGTTGTTGTTCATTGACTAATATAATGTGTGACTCTTGGTAGTGTGCCCACGTGTGGTGGGATATTAGATTACCAAATAATGAATGCTGATAAAGGATGAACTCAAAGGATCAATCTAACAAAACCTGTCTAGAATATTAACTCCCGAAATAGAACAACTTAAAGAAAATATCAAAAACCAACCAGCGTGTTCCAGCTCCCAAAGGAATGTCTCTTATGAACTGATTAATTTACTAAACCAGAAACATGACACACGCAGTGTAGTTCAGTGTAGCTTTTACTTAACACTTTCACTGTTACAGTATAAATAACTCTGAACTGTGATTTGATAACAATAAAAAAAATATTTTACTATTATTGCAGTGTTTGCAATTAAAACAATATCTACATACTTTTAAGTTTTTATAAACTTTATTGAAACTTTATAGTACACAAGAACCAGTGGTGTTTCATGTCTTTGACAGGTCACCATATATAAAATGTAAGCTGACTGTGGTTCTCTGGTGGATAATTCACAAGCAAATCATTTGAATCAAATCTTTTGTTCAGTTTGGTTCTTTTGAATCTGTCCAGCACTGTACACTACACTTCAGGTCATGTTTACTGAGTTAACTATTTTTTTCTGTACTTTATAAAATGTACCTCTAAATTCAATACAAAGTTACTTTACTTAGAATGAATGAGAATGCCTTCAGTGCAAAGGAAACCAGCGAGACTGACCTTGCCAATTGAGCTCAGTGAGAGCACTTTCTAGATGTATTCATCAAAGCAATACATCTGCTTTCTGTATTGACATAAAACCCTTCTTCTCTGTCAAACCTCTACACAGATGGTTATAAACAGCACACTGTCCCTCGTGCCACTGCAGGGGTAAATCAGGTTACACGGCATGACCTGCCCTGTGGCTCAGGAACATTTATCTTTCCCAAGACATTTGTGTTTCCCCAAAGTGCTGATGTACAATGCCCCTCATAAAATTCCAACTTTGCCCTTTCACTTAATGGATATAAACTGACAGAATCAGCAACATAGAACAGCGACAGAAGTGATAAATCTATATTATTGTTATGGGGGACTGGTGCAATAATCCCTGACTGAATAGGGCAGAGATCCAAATCACTCTTATTAAAAAGACGAGTAAATCACAATTAGTGATAAACTGATATTTCAGTCAGACAGATTTGTCTGATCTTTGTCCATCTTGACATTATCAGACTCAGGTGATAACCATGTCCAGTTGACAGAAGTATTAGTTTTAATATTTCTGTCATGACAACTCTCTGAAAGGTTAGTGTGGTAATATACATGGCAATGTTAATGTGTTTGGTCTTGGCGGAATAGATCTGCAGCGCTGCTGCTGCAGCAGAGCAAGTACCGAGGCTTACTACTGGCAGTACATCCACAGACATTCTGCTGTGATCATGTAAGAAATACTGCTGATGCACATATAACATATGAAATAACCCCCATATATAACATACACAAAATCACCCCATAGCGTCTATACAGGTGGGGCTGGGGAAGGTGGAGTGTTTCTGAAGTGCGCTGCAACTGCTACAGCAAGCACTAGCCAAGTGTTTGAATGTTGAGCAGCAAGCTCATTCGCTGCTGATGTGAAAAGACAACACGTTCTCACTCCCAACTCGTCACATATTGACACTTGGTCAGGACCCCTTGGCGTCGCTTTTTGATGCTCAAGGTTCCACTTTAGCATTATTTTTCGACGTGCCGGGTCCTCCATTCTTTTCAGTTGTTTGTCTTAATTTAATGGTTTGCATGCATTTGTAAAAAATAGAAATAATTTTATATAAATTTATACTTTCATTGGAGCACCTAACCCCACCCATACCCTAAACCTACCCACTTCTGAACAATATAAAACACGTAACAGGCAAATATAAGTACAGTCACAGGTATTTATTGCAAAAACTGACCATAAAAAAGCAGTATAAAAGCATTACAAACAAGTTGTGTTGCATTCCAAGTCTTCTGAAGCCATACAATATCTTTATTCGAAGAAGAGAGTAAAACATAAGGTTTTAATCACTGAAAATGATCCCACTCCGTTAACGCACTCACGTCTCATTCAAAAAGATACTCCCGTAGCATGAAGCAATCATCACGAGACACACAAGAGCCAAGTATTTCACAACCAAGGCTAATTTAAGGCTTCTTCTGGTGGCATTTTTTTTTAATTTGCGCACAAACTGCAGCACACAGGTTGAGCTTTACGGCGGACAGAGACGGCAATCACATCTATTCCTCTCACAAATCAATCGTTTTGCCTCGGAAGACTTGGAATATTAATACTTTTTGAATAAATTATGACTGTAGTTGTATCTTCCTGTTATATCTTGTTTTATTGACAAATGGTAGGTTTAGGGGCAGGGGTTGGGTTATGTGCTCATAAATGTGTAAATAGTGTAATATAAATAAAACTGTTGTGACTGTTTACATTGAAAAATCACACCCCAACATATATGCAATAATATCAATATTATTACCCAATATATAATTTAATCATGACGATAAAATTCCCAATGTCTTTTGCGTCGGCATACTGATGCCAAGGGTTTCTTATTTAAAGCAACGGAGGACCCTGCATGCCGAAAAATTATGCTAAAGGGGTACCCTGTGTGTCAAAAAGTGACGCCAAAGGGTCCTGACCAAGCGTCAATATGTGACGTGTTGGGAGTGAGAATGTGTTGGAAAAGAACCAATCAGCATCGCGATGTGAGTAATGATGTGATTATATCAGAGTGAGTTAGAACCAGCCTGCGCCATCTATAGTTTCATGACAGAACTTTGTATTTATCAGCTACCTTGTTAGTGGAAAATAAATATTTGATGTTTTAAATGACATTGATGTTTTAATTATTTTAATATGTTCTTTGAGGACCACATAATGTTAGCACAATTAAAAAGAAACAGACATATAAATGAAATTTTATTTTTATTTTTAATCCTCATTCTGACCCTCTGTATGAAATCATCCATTTTAAGAAGGTTGCTTATCAGTAAACAGACACTATGTTTGGCTAACGTCATTGCATAGGAAAAAGTATTACACATAAATGTTTTGAAAACATTATCCATTAAAAAAAGAAAAAGAAAAACATTCACAGAAAAGCATGAAATTTGCTTACAGTTTGTAATGTAGCTGCTGTCAGATTCAATACAATTGGCTTCTTCCTGATTCAACAAAAGTTTCTTTGCAAAGTCTCCATTACACTGTGCCTCGTCTACAAAAAAATCTGCAGTCAGTTGCTCCGGACAAACATATAGTCCTATGCTGTACAGACTCTATAGCATCTCACCAAAGGGAATTTTCTTTTACTGTTCCAATTGTCATGTTATTGGGAGTAGCTGAAGTGCACATGGTGTACATCAGAAATTGAATGGCATGGAAATATATATATAAAACCTCTGTTCTTGCGTACCTTCAGAGAAGGCAGGCAGATTCTCATTGGATTACCACCAGCATCTTCTCAGAACATTCATGTGGAGAATGTTGTACTAAAATGGGATTATCTGACAATTTGAAGAGATTACAGCGTGTTTGACATGCTTGGTTTTATTCTCAGAGAACTGTAGGATATAATTCTGCATGTACCTTTTTTTCTCTACTGCTCAAATGAAGTCATTTAGCAGTTTGGAAATTACCTTTGGTCCTTTGTGAAGTCCTTAGAAGAACTGCAAGTTTAATTGCTTTTCATGGGCAGGCAGAAAAGCTTCATGGGATTAGATGAAATGTAGCCCATCTCTGTATGTCCTGTTGAAATTCTTATCCATGAAATGAAGAGCTGTGCTGGTATACAACGGAGGCGTTAGTGTTTGGGTGTGAGAGATGCAGATGGACGCTCGTCTCACTTTCTTTCTCTGTGCTTGTCATGCTTTGCCACTGCTCATTATTTTATTAAATAGGTTTGGCTAGTAGAGTCTCAATCTTTGTTATGACAAGTTGTGGAACCTCTATCACTATGCAAACGGATGCATTTATAAGAGAGAGGGGTGACAAGAAGATCTACGATTCAATGGCATTATATTTGTTACTGAAAAATGCAATCAATGCATGCTTTTAGATACAGGGTTTTACGGTACTTGTTCTAAATGGCACACAACGACTTAACTTTAGCGTGAACCAAGTCAACAAATAAACAACTAGCCTATTAGTCAAAGCTGTTTTGTGCTATAAACTTCCGTTCTCTCACCACCAGAGGTCACCCGCTCTCCACATGGACTCTCACACTACACAGACTGTTATCACCCTGGACTACATTTCCCATGCTCCATTGCACTAATCACAAGCTCACCTGAAACCAATCACACACAGCTGCTACCAATAACACACACTATATAAATCAGTCTCACACCACCATTCAACGCCGAGTGTTGTTTAGCGTTTATCACTTTGATAGCTACTTTACGGAGCCTGCCCTAGTTTTCATAATCTAGTCATAGTCTTGCCTTGCCTGTTTTCCTGGTTCCTGATTCTTGCCACATATCTTGGATTAACCCTTTGCTTGCTCCTCGCCTGGCCTTATGCTCACATTTACGGATTACCCCTCTTGTCAAGCCCTCTGGATTACGTTTGCTGTCGTCTGACTCAAGCCCGTTTAGGATTGCTCTTTTGTCTTGCCTGTGCCATACCTGTTTGCTGTTGTTCGACCCTGCCTGTGTTTTTGACTGTTTATTAATAAAAGCTTGCACATGGATCCGCACGCCTCTCGTCTCATCAGCCCCGTAACACCCATGTATTACAACAATGCACATCAATTAAACTTTAAAATGTCGTTAATTTTACTTTCAGTATATCTGATCTGTGAATGTCTGTACTATTACTGTACTTAACTATTGTATATTTATTGCACTACTGTATATGTGCAGCACTTTAAACTATAGGGGGTTTGAAAAGGTTCATGCATTACATAAGAGACACCTACATTCAAAATGAAAATACTCACTCTCTCAGTATTTTAGAACAATTTGGCATTCTCCCCTCTTCTCCTCCTACACATTGTACTCTAAATGCCTTCGGAGCTGCATGTGCTAGCAAAGAGTCTCTGATATTAATAGATTATAGCCTATATTTCATAACAATCCATAAAAACAGAGCAAGCTGACAATGGCCACTGTAACGATTTGATAGTAAAAATAGACTGAATATAGAGTCAGTCAGTACACACAAGATTCTTGTTCCATGCCAATATATTTACCAGTCAGGGAAAGTATTAAGTAACAAAATTAATAAATTACATTGTAGTATTAGTACTAATAGGTATTCGGTATGTAATCATGTAATCCATAAAAAAAAAAAAAAACGGCAGTCTGGTTATATTAACAAAATGTAGCTGTAGTGTAATTATGAGTAACTGTAACTGGTTGTTACGTAATCCAGATTACATTTCCAAGTCCATGACAACACCACACGTTAACAATAATACATAAAATATCATTAGAAAAACTGTCGCCTTCATGATGGGGGAAAAGTAACCCAGCACCCCTGAATTCTCCCTCAGATATGTGTTGGGATTCAGTGCAGTTGTTAAACTCTGCAGTGGTCAAAGATATAGGTCTATCTAACATTCTCACAGGATATCTGACTGCTTCAGGCCTGTTCTCTCACTCAGCAAGGTACCAAAGTAGGCTGAAGTTCTGACAGATTTTTTATTTTTTTTTTAATTATTATTTAGGTCAGTGTACTGTGGCACAGACTCCACTCTGCTGATGTGCAGTACCTTCATGGCAGAGTCTCTCTGCTGGGTTCAAGGTTGAGCTAGTTTCCACCACTAATCTGTACTTTGCTTTCTGATCCAGTTGTCCATCCCTCACAGTAGTTTGAGTAATGCACTATTATTATTGTGCACATTAGTGATAGTAATATGAACAAACCCCTAACCTTAAATGGGATAATTCACCCAAAAAATAATTTTGTCATCATTTACTCACCCCTGGTTTGTAAAGAACTGCATAAAGCTTAAGGCCTGAATACTGTAGAATCAGCAAGTCATTTCATTGGTTTAAATGACCCCAGTATGGATATGTCAGATTCGTTTAATGATCACTAGTCACCAAGACTCAGTGGGGGCCTTTTCAGACAGATCAATTTTTAAGTTAAGTTAAAGTTCAGCATGCTCTCTTGTCCCGTGAGCCTTGACTCGTGAAAGAGTGATTTAGAACATGGAGATCCAAGGATACAGGACCCATATATACAGTTTAGTTTCTTATAGCTTTATTTTTAAGAACAGCTGAGCATAGCTTTTACCTATCAGCTGGCTGAGCTAGCTATCAGTCTACTGCCTGCTGTTTTCCCATTGTAGAGATTTGGGTTTATGGAGTTTATGAGTGTGTGTGATCTGTGATGGAGAGACTAAACTCCAGGGTCTCAATGCTGGCATGGTTTCTTAGTAAATGAAGATGATGATATATTGGAGAAATCCTTCTCGTTCATTAGTTCATTTTCAAGCCAGCAAGCGTGTCCTCCCTAAAGTAATACGGAAGGGATTATGTGTGAGAAAGAAAGGCTTGAAGGTGGAAAAAGATTTATTGAAAGAACGTTTTATTGCTCAGAGATTGCTGTTTTATTACTTAATAGAGTTCTCAGATATATTTCAATGACAAGGCCAGAAATCTCCAAGTGGGTGGACCTTGGTGAAATAAGGTGGACCTCTATTCTTTGTCTCCTTCACAAGCTACTTTGAAACTGCAACTTGTCAAGTGGTTGCATTATTATATTATTATCCAATGATATAAATTATTCAGAGCCATAGTTTTCTGGGAATTTCTGAATTATTAGAATACTGCCTAATTTATATAATTAGACATACTGATTAACTAAATAGTTCACTACAAAAAATACCCTGAATGCTACAAGGACTCAAATCGATGAATCCTGTTCATTGATTTGATTATCAATGTAATCTGTTCATTTACAAGGACCACCAAAACGAAGCGATTCACTATAATGGTCACACTTTATTTTAAGGTCCAATTATCGCTGTTAACAAACCATTAACTACGACTTTTGCCCCAATAAACTCCTAATTTGCTGCTTATTAATAGTTAGTAAGGTAGTTGTTAAGTTTAGGTATTGGGTAAGATTAGGGATGTACAATATGGACATGCAGAATATGTGCTTTATAAGTACTAATAAACAGCCAATGTGTTATTAATAGACATGCTAACAAGCAACTAGTTAATAGTGAGAATTGGCCCCTGTACTAAAGTGTTACCAAATGAATATGACTTTCCATTGATACATATGAAAGAGATGGCAGTTTAGGATGAACCGATGTGCTACTCTAGAGAGAAAAGCTGCACGAGAGAGAGAGATGTTTAAGACAAACCTGTTCACTAGAAAGAATCAAACTTTCCAATGCTACATATGAATGTAAGAGGACCATTTAGGATGAATCTAGATCAGTAGAATAATTCGACAGTGTGGTTATTTGCCGCCAATTACTCAACGATCTGCGCTACACTGTTGGCAAAAACATTACTTGTTACTGGATTATGCAAGCAGCTGAGCTATTCTTTAGGCTACTTATACTGTAGAAGTGTTTGAGTCACCACCAGACTATCAACTTACACCTTTAAGGTTTAATTTCCTTGTTATCATTTTACTCTGCAGAATTTTTACCCTCAGATCATACAACTATGTTGTTACTATGTTGGGAAAAATTACTTTAAAAGTAAGAAAATGCCAAAGTATTAATGAATTATCTGTGCAAATCAATAATGGCACACGCTGCATTTATATAAATAGCCATTGTGTATATTTGTGTAACACTTTACAAATTAAATAAAGCACAACAGATACAATTATTTTGCAGTTGCAGTTTTATTTCCAGTACATCTATTGTCTCTGTACTCTTGTATTTTGTGTTGATTAAGAAAGACCATAGTTCTTAGTTCCATAGTTCAAACAAAACAAAACAAAACAAATAAACAAAAAAAAAAACTTAATAGCTGTTTGAAAACATGAACATATTGTTCATCTTTTCTTCTGTGACAAGCGGAAGTGAGAAACAAACTTGCCCAGCTCTGCCTTTATGTTTTTGTTTGTTTGTTTTTGCAACATTTTAACAATTATGAAAAATCTCAGTCATAGCAAATGAAATACTGAGACAAACAAGAAGAAGGAGGTGGGAACCGGTGAACATTCAAACATAATTTAATAATAAAATAAACAAACACAACTGAAAATAGCGCGACAGTCCCTCACGGACGACTGCTGTGCACAAACAGAACCAAAACACAAAATAAAGTCCAGGCCTGGTCCTCTCTCGTCTTGCACTGTCGTCACTCCTCCTTTTATCCTTCCGGAGCTCCTCCGTGGGACTCGAGAACGGTGAGTGGCGAAGGTGTCGTGCATTATCACTTACTCCACCGGCCTCACTCCGTTCCCACGGCTCTCGGCCACGCCCCACTCGTCACACTCTCATACATACTCTCTGATATTACTTATTGTTACAGGGTATTTTGGGTATTTTGAATATCATACCCCCTCACCCAGGCGACCCTGGTTTAGGGTTGATCAAACCCCAGATTGTGCCCTAGCAGCAACTCACGAATCTGCCCTCTTTAGCCAGAGCACCTGATGCTTTCTTGGTTGTGGTATAAATGGCTCTTCTTCATCTTTCTCCTATTATTCTAAGTTTTGGGTATGCCCTGCTTAGCAACTGGCCTGCAAAGTCCTGACACCCAACCTCCACGGGCCAAAACTTTGCTCTCCAACCTTTTCTTTCACAGACTTTTCTTCTGTGCCAAATCTCTCAGCTCCAACTGTCATGACCATTGTTATTATTGCCTGCAGTCTCCTCTCCACATCACCATTGGCTATTGTTTCCAATGACAGGTCTATGTTAGCATCTCCTTCACAGGAGCTGCAATTAGGGCTACTTGCCCTGCACTTCAGTTTGCTGTCTTTCGTCATTCCAGGCAGTGAATTGCCTTTCCATTCATTATCAAACTTTCTTGGTGGTCAACCAGACTCTTCATAGTAGTCACTGGTGTATCAAACAGTAGTAGAAACATCTTTGTGATACAACACTAGGGCATTTCATGGTGTTTCAGGTCTTTGACTATTATACACCCTCACCCAGGTGACATGACCAGGGTTGATGAGGCCTGTGCCCTAGCAGCAATTCATTATTATTGATTAATAAAGACTCATTTTCATTCGGTTCCTTAGAAAATACTACGACCTCAACACACTTTTACCATAGTGCATGATTTGCAAGCAAATACCTGTTGACGTTTACATCACATGACCATTTTCTGATGTACTAAACTTGCACGGTAGGTACAAGTTTACACTCTAAAAAATGCTGGGTTAAATACGGACAAACCCAGCGACTGGGTTGTTTTGACCCAGCAGTTGGGTTACTGCCCAGAAGGTTGGGTTAAACATTTAACCCAACTGTTGGTTGAAAACAACCCAATCTACGGTGGCCGAGAAGTGCAAAACAAATCACAATTCTATATGGAGTGTATATTTACATTTAGTTAAAAGTGGCTGTAAAACATCAGCTCCAGTGGTGCAGATGGATTAGCGTGTGTCTTTGGCTTTTTGACGCGATCGACCCGGGTTCGATTTATCCATCTGCGCCACTGGAGCTGATGTTTTATAGCCACTTTTAACTAAATATAAATATACACTCCGTATTTTTTATTACATAGTAAGGGCAATTCATACAACTGAGCTACTTTAATACCATCTCCGAACTTTCTACCACAACTCTGCTGTTCTTCGGCTGGTTTTTCCTGTATACGTTGATTGACAGATGTCTCGTCCAGTCAGCAGTGAGTAATCCCAAACCAATGGCACTGTCTCAAACTATACGTACCTCTTCTGGTTTGTCTGATTTGTCGTTGTGTTTTCTGACTTATTTTGTTGTCGAATTTGTCATTGTGTTTTCTGACTTGTTATAATATTTTCTGAATTGTTGTTGTGTTTTCTGAATTGTTATTTTGTTTTTTAGACTTGCATTTGCATTTGTAATTTGTTATTTTGTTTTCAGAATTGTGATTTGTTTAGCACTTCTCGGCCACCGTACCAATCACTGGGTTTGTCCATATTTTACCCAGCACTGAGTTGTATTTAACCCAGTATTTTTTAAAGTGTAGGTTTTATAGTTCAGGCTAGGGTTTAGTGTAAGTGGTTCATTATTTTTAAATAAGATTGTTTTTAAACTTGAGAGAATTATCCTTTTATCAGCTCCCACAAGTCATTTCATTTCCAAACTGCTGCGATACATACAAGAACCAACATAATAAAACGTTGTCAGATTTCACATTCATTTCGGATAAAACTGAACAGGCTAGAGCCATTTTGCAATGTTGCATGTTTTTTTCCAGCGATTTGCTGCAATAATATAGAACTGATATTGAGTTCATTGTTGTCTAGAAGAAACAGCTGAGCTGTTAAACATATCTCATTTGTCATTCTTCTCTCCTTTGTATTTTGTCCTTTGTCTTTTAGGAATGTATTTTTCGTTAGCGAATGTAGTGTGTTATAAACTGAAGAGAAAAAGCACATACACCCCACAGGGAAATGGAGAAGTGTGTCAGCTAATGGTGTGTGAAGTATGGGACAGAGGGACACTATGACCTTCACTGTTCCTCAGCGTATGTAACAAAACTGAACAATAGAACCTTCTGGGCTGATTGCATAACCGCCAACCCAAGCTCTCTAGTTCTCAGCTCTGGTCTATTAGCACCTACAGGTGTCCTCTAGAGAGATACACAGAAAGCGAGACGCAGATAGAAACCTGGAAAGATATCCCACTATAACATCTCCTTTAAAAGGAATAGTTCATCATTTGATTTGGAGAAATGTATCATTATATCACTTGTGCTACATTTACATTAATCCGGATACATTTGAAAACAGCGTTTTCATTTTAAAATGCTCTCTGTCCACACTAGCGTTTTCAAGCGTTTTCGAAAAGTTTGTCATTTATACTGAAACATCAGAAAACGTTAAATTTGCTTAACAGCACATGTGTAAAGCTTTCAACAAAGAAACAAAGCAACCTCGGCGTCCGATCGCAGACCTTCCGCTCCTTGAGTTCTCTCCAGCGCTGGAAAGCTGATCCGATATTTACACGGGTCCTACTTCTTGCCTTATTGCCTTAAGCCTTCTTTTGTTCCGCAGACGTTTTCCTCTATTGTTTTTTTATCCGCCATCTCTATCTTTCTGTCGCTCGGCTCGCTAATGTCCGTACTGTGCACTGAACGCTCTCTCTTCCACATCAAGAGTAGACACGCCCCTTACTGCTGATTGGCTACAAGTTTGTTTTGCTAGTCGGCCCGAATCAGTTTTCTAAAGCATTTTTGAAAAATCGCTTACCCCACCTTTAATAGCTTGTGAAATGAAAAGCTGCATGTTCGTAAAAAACAAATCCATCATTAAAGCATTTTAACTTTAAACCGCCAGACTGGCATTTCACGTGTCAGGTTTGAATGTCTCTTTTCAATAATAATAATAATAATGGGTAATTCCGTGTCAACTCAACCAGAGGTCCCTGGCTCAAATTTTTGATTTTGCTAATATTTATTCTGAAGAAATATAACATGTATAGTGATGAAAGCCAAAATATTTAATGTCATGGATGAATATTTACCGAGTAATCCACTATTTTGTAGAGGGGGGGTCAAAATGGCAATTTTCACCTGAGATTCAGAGCCATATTAAAGGGGGGTAAAATTTACTTAAGAAAAATGTCAGCATCTGATCTAATAGTAAAATCTGTTGAATTTAGCAATCTTTGTTGCATTATGTGCCCATGGTGACCATTCATAAATGGGGAAAGAGCACTTTTCAAGTTTTTTCTCCAAAGTTTGCAGGCCTGTAACTCAAAAAGTATTTAAGAGATCTTAATACCTTTTTAGATATTGGGTTTTAACAAACTTCTCTTTTGGCATCTTTATTTTTAAGGCCCTATGGTTCAGTTCCAGAGATAATGGAATTTCAATATGGCTCCAGGAGTAAATCGATAAATTGTACACATTTTCAGTGGTCAAAAACCAAATGTGGGTCACTTTGCAAAAATATGATAATTCTTTTCTTTTAAAGAGGAATGTCTGAAGAACAAATTGTTACGGAGGGAACACAGGAAGCGTGCGATGACGATCAACTGTGACTTGACTTGACTCAGGAAGATCAGCTGTGACTTGACTGGACTCAGGAAGATCAGCTGTGACTTGACTTGACTTATGACAATAAAATGTGACTTGACTTGGTTCATGAAGATAAGCTGCGATTTGACTTGGTTCATGAAGAACAACTGTGACTTGTAACAGTCTTGCGGTGTCCATACCTGGCCAGTGTCGTTCAGGAAAGCCGCTGGATCCTTGTGAGGCCGTGTATTCTGTTACGGAGGGAACACAGGAAGCGTGCGGATTCATCTGCAAGGCTTTATTAACAGAGACGTGGTCAAAAACAGGCATAGGTCAGAAAATGGCAAACAGGTATATTGATGGCAAGGCAAGAGGGATAATCCAGGTACAAGGCAGCTATCGCTAGATGAGTGATAAACGCAGAACAATACACGGCGATCTGAACAGGAACTGAGAGAGTGTTAAATAGAGTGTGTAATGGCTCTCAGGTGAGCGTGTGATTAGTGACGGCTGTGTGATCAGTGAATTCAGCTGTGTAAGTGCAATGGATGATGGAAACTGTAGTCTGGAGTGACATGTAACAGTCTGTGTAGTGTGAGAGTCAATATAATGGTAGAATGACCTCTAGTGGCAATCGGCCGGAAGGCCACGGACCAGACACAAATAATGTTGAAACTAGAAATGTGTCTCGTTTCCTTCTGTCAAAACAACTGTATTTAACATACCTGTCTGAGTGCCATAAGTATTTTTTTCCAAAGTTTGTGTGGCTATAACTCAAGAAGTATTAAAGATATCGCAATATAATTTTAGATTCTAGTTCTTAATAAACTTTTATTTTGGAATCATTATTTTCAAGGCCCTGTATCATTCAGTCCCAGAGATAAGGGGACCTCAATGAGGCCCCATATACAGACTGTTGTATAATAACCATTTTCAGTGGTTGAAAACCAAATGTTGGTCACTAGAACGTTCAGTATGGAACTGAACCATAGGGCTTTAAAAATGAAGATGCCAAAAGAGAAGTTTGTTAAGACACAATATCTAAATGGTCATTAAGATATCTTTAATACTTTTTGGTTACAGGCCTGCAAACTTTGGAGAAAAACTTAAAAAGTGCTCTTTCCCTATTTTTGAATGGTCACCTTTGGCACATAATGCAACAAAGATTCCTAAATTCAACAGATTTGACTAATAGACCTACCAATCTCTGTGTAAAAGTAACATTATGATACTGCCGTCTTTCTGAAGTAATTTTTAACCCCCTGTAATTTGGCTCTGAATCTCAGGTGAAAATTGCCATTTTGACCCCCCTCTATAAAATAGTGGATTACTCAGTAAATATTCATCCATGAAATTTAATATTTTGGCTTTCATGACTATACATGTTTATCTTTCTTCAGAATAAATATTAGCAAAATCAAAAATTTGAGCCGGGGACCTCTGGTTGAGTTGACACGGAATGACCATAATAATAATAATAATAATAATAATAATAATAATAATAATAATAATAATAATAATAATAATAATAAAACAGTTAGCTTTTTGGGGGGTTTCCTTGTTGATAAATAAATATATGTCTTTCTTATCTCCAGAACTTACATTATTATTATGACATCATTAGATATTTTTTAGACATCCAGTAATGTTCAGCCATTAACTTGTTGCAAATGTGTCAGTCTGTTAATTAAGCATGTGTGAAATCAAAATGTTATATTTATTCAAATCTATTGGCCTGTTAAAAAAAAATTATGTTGTAGGCTTATAGAAGAGACTGCTGTCTGCTAAATGGTAATTTAAGCACAGAAATAGCATGATGCCAGATGCGTTCATCCCAATAATCATGCTGTCTTTACTCTCAAACTCTCTTCCCCATTTGAGTCACACTAGGCCGCCTTATAACTATGCACAAGAATATCTAGGCACAGGAACAGCTTCTTCTTCTTATATATATATATATGTATATTGATTATTTATAATAATAATGTGAGGATGATATTGAGTGTTGAATGGCAGAGTCAGATTATTGTCTTATTGAGTTATTGTGATCTGTTGTTCATAGGAACGTTGTCTCTATTTAAGGTTCTGTCACACCACCGCTCAGCGTTAATTCTGAGAATTAAATGGAATTAATTGTTGGGTAATTAAAGGACAAGATTTAATTAGAGTGATTTACTGACGCCCTTTCATCCCCTGAAACCCTTGGTGGACTGGTGATCAAGCAGAAATAAGCAGCCAGACAATTTTATGCCACTTTGTATGGAGTCAGAATGATCGATAACACTTTATAATAACTTTCATTAATAAATCATTAACAAACATATTAAACATATAATGTTTAACTAATCATTACTTAATATATATTCGCATATCTAGAAATATGAGATAATGTGCTTGTTAATGTTAACTAATGAACTTATTAAACATTACCAAATGATTAAAAAAAAATTATTATTTAATGTAAATTTAAATGCTTACAAATGTCATTAAACTTTCAATTCATATGATCATGGATTTTTTTTTTTTAATCTTCAAATGATTTTGACAGATGGTTTACAATTATTTAAAGCTTCATGAAAAAATTGTTAACAAACATTATATAATGCTTACCGGATCATTAGTTAATGTTTACAAATGTTATTAAACTTTCAATGCGTTTTAAAAAATCTACAAATGATTTTTACAGAAATTATACAATATTTACAAGCTTATTTGTTAATGTACTTTTGAATGCTTACAAATGTCACTTCAGTTCACATAATAGCTAATGCTCATTTTTACATTTACAAATATTGTGAAAATATAGCTTATAGGCACTTCACAAACTATTCATGTTAATATATTTATTAGCTCATAATCACTGTAAAGGTCATATATTTGGTCTTTGTTTATTCTGTTGACTTCTACTATTTGCACATATTGCACATTATTTCACATTTCTAGATATGTGAATATATATGAACTAATGATCCGTTAAGCATTACATAATGTTTGTTAATGACTTATTAATGAAAGTTATTATAAAGTGTTACCGTATTTTCAGTACTTCAGTATAGCACTTTCTCCTTTTTTATTTTACCTTGTTTTTCTCAGTGGGCAGACAGAACAGGTCTGTCAGAAGGGAGAAACACAGCCTATCTACATCTAAAGCTTCACTGTACCACTAAAGGACATATAAAGTAAGGCTGATGGGTATATAAACAGGTATTTTGGT
>NW_015557060.1:128025-142670 GCF_001515605.1 Sinocyclocheilus anshuiensis | reverse complement strand
AAAAAAAAAAAAAAAAAATATATATATATATATATATATATAAGCAGAGACAATACTGATTATAGTAATATAGTTAAGTTTGGTTTGGTAAATGCATCTAAAAAATAGTGCACATCCAACATGAAATTGCTTTACATTAAGCATTTCAAACTAACACATAAGTATATTAACAGACTTTACCCATAGGTGGAGGGTGAACCAACTCCAGGGTAAGGCTAAAAGCAGCCAAATGTATTAAACATCATAAACCCGTCTTTTTAGGCAAGAACCAGACATGGGTGTCATGTCGGCTAAAAAAAATGTTTAATGGGACTGAATTTGTATTTAACGCGATTACAATTTAATAAAAACGTTAGAAATTGATAATTATATAACGTTTCCTTTCCACGGTTATTCAAACAGCGAATAAATTATATATAGAAAGTGACATTATCACTAATCTATCGCAAGTTTAAGGACTCTCAAAAAAACAAAACTATCGTTATAATCACTGAAGCTGTGTACACTGTGAAATGAATCTCTTACATTGTACGTAGGCCTACATCTGCACTTTGTTGTTTATGATGAGAGAATTCGCAAGAGTCCGGAATTCAGTCAGCGAACGCGCACGCACTCAACAAAACTGATCGGTTTCAACGATGACTCATCTGAACGCCTTTGATTAGCCATTGCATTCCTAAGCTCAACAGAATTGTGTGTGATTGGTTCAAATGCGCAACACTGTAAAAACGCCTAAAATGAAATATGGTGCAACATGAGCAGATCTTAATTTAATGCCGCAATCGACGACACTGTCTATTCATATTCACTTTGTTAGCAACAGACGTAATATATTGAATTTATTTGTGCAGGGGCATTTTTGTCAAATTTAGTGCCATTTTTAAGCCTTTTAAGGCCTTTTAAGCCTTTTAAGCTAAGCCTTCCCCAGCCTTACACATGCTTCGCCTATGACTTTACCCTGTCAGATGTCTCTGTTGACCAAACAATGATTTGTCTTTTCTGAATCATTAAACTATTGGTGTCCAGGACACTGTGAGCCCGGAGACTGTAATGGCTGTTGAGATAATCTGAACATTTAACCCATTTCATAGAAAATACAGAGATCTATGCCTATATCGTGTAGCATATAAAATTATAGACAAACAATTTTTGGTCTAAATCACCCAGCCCTAATGTAAAGGACTGCTGACATGTTATACTGTATATCACAGCTCTCACTGGATTTGGATGGTATTGTGTTTATTAACTAATCATTGCTGTATTTTTACAGAATTTAGGTGTCATTTGTGCCATTATTGTATGCAGAGGAACCTGTCAATTCAGCATGCAGTATGTGAAGCAGTTCATTTTGCTAGAGTCAGGAATTCATAAAAAACTACATTACACAGTGTGTAGAATATGCAGCGCTTGCAGATTCCTGTGAATGAATCAGATAGGCCTCCAGATATTGAGCATATCAGAGTGACAGCGGAAAATGGTAAAGAAGTAAATTGTGGATGGGTGCCAGCAAAATTATTTGAAGGGTCTCTGTTCAGTCAGCATATAAATGTGAATTTTATATCAGTCATTCATCTTTTAGCATCTATTCTATGGTGACACACATACGTTTGGTCACTTGGTCACTAGTGATCCAAAGATTAGACGTTGCTTTGATTAATACATTTTTCATGCATATTGTCTTGGTTGAATTCAACATGTCATTATAAAATATAACTGCTCTGAATATGTATTATCCCAAATATATTGACTATCATAACATTTTTAAAATGTGGTTCCAAACTAATGATAGCTGAGAAAGTTCTGTTTAAATTACGACTGATTGACATCTTACCCCAAATTACATCTTCAGCATCCTTATATGAGACTGTAATGTCTTTCAGGTCTTTTCAGTGTTCTTTCAGCATCAGCGTATTTATTGATGTGTTGAAAAAAGTATTTTGTATTGTCAAAAGCATGTTGAGAGCTGTAATTTTGAGTGCCGCCATCTCCTCAAGGAAACAAATTCTGAACAGCAGATTGAAATTACAGTGTAGAAAAGTTTTCCTCAAAATGAACAAACTGTGATTCTGAAAAGAAAAGATTGGACTGCCCTGGGATACATTTATATTATTCTCTTTCTCTCTTTTTAGATGATTTGAGTCATGAAGCCTCTGGATCATTTCTGGATGCGGCCACATCACCCTCCTCAACCCATTTGTTTGGCGGCTTCCATATGACAGACAGGAATCCAGCTTCTGTAGTCCAATCAGATCCCACAGGCTCGTCAAAGGGTAGTAGGGAACAACCTGCATTTTCCTCTGTACTCACATTACTTGCCAGCACGGCCCAAAAGCCTCCCAAACTCTCGTCAAAAGTTGTTGCACGTGACAATGAAACACATCAATGGCCTTCAAATGGATCTTTGGAACGATTGGAGCCATTTACTCTTCCATTGTCTGTGCTGGTCAGCAGCCAATCCAATAACTCAGGTTTGTTCCCAGAATGCAATTTAACCTGCTATTTCTATATCTTACAGTTAATTTAGATGTCACTGGGTTTGTATAGACTACCCTGTTGAGAAAAGAACAGCATATGCTGGTTAGGTATGTTTTGAAGCATGGCAGCTGGTTTGAGCTGGTTTAAGCAGATCCTTAGTTGGTCATGAGCTGGTTTATGCTGGTCCTGAGCTGGATATAAGCTGGTTATGAGCTAGTCCTGAGCAGGATCTAGTTGCTTAGGACCAGCTTAGGACCAGCTTAGGACCAGCACATTACCAGCTCATGACCAGATAAGGACCAACTAAGGACAGGCTCAAACCAGCTACCATGGTTCAAAACATACCTAAACAGCATGCTGTTTTTTTCAACAGGGTAGTCAATCATGGGTCAATTATTCCTTAAACTATTCCTTAAAATGAGTAGGCATGCAAGCCCTGCTGTCAACATCAAATTTGCCATCTTTTCCGTCATCACATGAATCATGGTTATTGTGTCCATGGTTACCAAAAATTGTGTCCAAATACACCTCATTGAAGCATATCAAATTGAAATAGGCTCAGCATGTTATTTTATAATTTTTGCCTTTGTTAGAACACAATGAAGCACTAGCAACTTCAAAACAGTTCTGCAAACTGTTTTGAAGCTTATGTAACCACTTTTCAGTGTTTTATGAAAAGAGTTTTTAGAACCTTCTGTTTTTCAAAGCTGTTTGAACAGCCACTGGGCACTATGTCACAAATTACACATTATTGCTTCATCCCAGGAGCTCTTTCAGTGCTGTAGCAGTTTACGTAGAACCCATTCAACAGGCCCAGAGCACTAAACATGCCCCAGTGTTTAACAAAATCCCCAAAAATGGCATCTACAACTGTGCTACTCTCAACACTTCCCCACACACAGTGATGTCAATTGCCTCATTGTTGGACCCCACTGATCACAGGAAAGTGAGTAAAATGGTATAATGCAAAGCTGAACTAAATTAATTGATATTTACATTCAAGGCATTTAATAGACTTATTCAGAATATTTATAGATAGTGAATCAAACATAGGGAAGTGCTGGTCTGTTTGTTTCCTCTTGCCAAGATAAAAGTTTTGAACATGGTTTAAAGGGTTCATGAACTGCCTTTTTCTTATTATTTTGTATTGTTCTCGGAGGTCCACTTACAATGTTATCAAGATTTTTGCATAAAAAAACCCCATAATTTAGAAGTAATAGTCTATTTTCTGACCTGTATTGACCCCCCTCATCAGAACGCTCTGCTTGAATAGGCGTGGCAGATTGTAGATTGTATGATGGAAATGCCCACTGGTATGCTTGGCTAACTGTTGTATATGTTTGACAGCCTACATCCTTCACAGATGCACAGATGACATGATTTAGGTTAAAAAAGCATAAATACTCAGTACATATCAAACGATCTGTAATAACAGACAAAGAAATAGTGACGATGTAACAAAAACAGTTACTCACACTTGTGTGGAGCGACATTACTGTCGGATCCAATATAGTCGGCACAGCATCATCTTTTAGTTTCAATTTTTCTGAAGTTCCTGCATAGAATTGCCTTGTTTGTAACAAATCCATGGTAAAATGAAGTGTATAAAGGACCAAGTTCTTACTGATGTGGTCTGGAACTTAAAAATAAAGTTAATCCGCTCTTTCCTAATGTTGGGATCAGAAGGAAGGCAATGCAAAGACTGTTTTTACACAACTTGGCACTGCACAGTGTCTTGTTGTCTTCGGAGGCACTTTTAAGGTTTCAGCATAGACCTGCATTTGTCTCTCTTCCTATTTACACTACATGCGCAAATCGGTGGGCAGGGCTTAACAGGCAGTGATGTAGAAGCAGGCGTTGATCTTCTTTCATGGCGAAGGAAGCGCTATCGAAGGTACAGAACGGCCAGCATAGCAGCATCTCGTTCCCTATTCAGGGAACCAAGGTTACATACGTAACCAAGATGTTCCCTTTCATAGGTTCACTTTAATGCTGCGATGATGTCATCGCTATGGGAATGCTATACCATAACGCCTGACATACCTAAGATAGCTGGCAGACTGAGGAAAGAGTCTGCTCTAGCGGAAGAGACCCCATTAGCCAAGAGCCATCCTCACATCCAGACAAGAAGAACTTGATGAAAATGCTAGGAGAGGACTAACCTGCCACAGCACAGACATCTCCCATCGAAGGACCTTTAAAGAGAGCCTGAGAAGAAGCCATTGCTCTCGTAGAATCAGCACACACCTCTAGAGGCGAAGTCACACCACGCGCCTCATAGGCTAGAGATATAGTCACTATCTGACCCCGCATAGCAGGGGAGAAAGCCTCTAACCACTTGCTGAAAGCAAAACTTAGTCGAAGCAGCATTAGGATTAACTAAGCCTAGGCAGCAGTAAGACTTAACCAGCCTCTGGGCAAAGTCCATACAAGAGGAGCTGACAGAGCCTGCATATCCTCAGTCCTCTAAGAGAGGATATGATCACCAAAAAAAACTGCTTAAGGTTCAGAGTTATCTGACAGACTTAAATGGCTCAAATGGATGGCCTGCCAGGCCTTCCAACCGAAAAATAAGTCTCAAAAAGGAATCTGTGCCGGGCGGAAAGGCCTAAGCCGTTTCGTCCCTGCATGAAACGGGAAACCAGAGGGTGATATCCCGCTGAAACACCTCTATGGGTAATGCTCAGCAGATATGGCAGCCACATAAACCTTAAGAGTGGCAGGACCCTACAGGGTAATGGACTGGGTCCACATTGTGTCCACTTAAGGGCATACAGCGTCTCATGGAGGGTGCCCTAGAATTAAGAATAGTGTCGGTAATCTCTGCCGAGAGACTGGAACACATTACAACTCCGCTCAGTAAGTCCACTCCTGAGTTCAGGTGACCCGGGACATGAACTGCTCTGATCGACAGGAACCTGGTCTGCATCCAAAGAAGAACACGTCTCACCAACCTGCACAGGGGGCGAGAGCATATTCCTCTCTGACAATCCATGTATGAGACCACAGCCATGTTGTCAGTCCTTGACCTAATGTGAAAACCACTCAATTGGGTAAGAATGGTTTGAGTGCCAGAAACGCTGCTCCAAACAGTTTGTGTGATTGAGCTAATATCATCCAATCGTCAAGGTAACTCAAAACTCAGACACCCCGGAGCAACAACAGGGCCAGAGATGCGTCCATTCACCTTGCGTTCGAGGCCAGTTCAAATGGAATAATACAGTATTGGCAAGCTTTATTCCAAAGGCAAACCTGAGGAACTTCCTGTGTCTCTTGACGATCTGGATGAAGAAGTACGCATCCTTAGATCGTTGGTCACAAACCAATCTCCGGTTCAGATAGAGACATGATGAACTTCTGCGTCAGCATCTTGAAATTTCTTACCCCAAGCACAAGGTTAGGTGACGCAAATCCAAATCAACAAATCTATGGCGACAACCCAAACGGGTGGTCGCCATAGAAGCTGGATGATGTAACCATACGACAGCTTGATCCTCCCTCATGAGGCCCCAAGAAACCTGAGTTGTGGGAAAAACCTCTGAAACAGCAACAAATATTAAAATCAGACATGCCAGCACCAACCACAAGAGTGGGGACCTGGATGTCAACATAGACCTTGCACCAATGGCCTTAGGGCTATCCTCTCGATCTCCAAAAGCTAAGGCGCGGAGAACGGTCAAAATCTGTTCGAAACGCAACAAGCGGCGGAACAGCTGATAGAGAGGCAAACACACTTATAGGTTGCCCACATTCATACAAAGTTCCAGCTCAATACAACAGCGGCGCTGAAAAGAACAGAGTAATTAGTCATGCAAACCACTGCTTTGTAGCATGAAACACCCAACTTTTCTAGTGCACAATAATGTATGCTGCAGTCACATAATGCAGCCAGTCATGTGAAGCGAGTGTTGGTAGCAAAAGTGCCGCAACAATCACATGAAGTAGGCTGACAATGGTGAGCATTAAAGATGGGGTAAGCGATTTCTGGTAGCCAATGTTGACATTTGCAACCTCGGCATCCAATTGCAGACCTGCTCCTTGAGTTCTCTCCAGCGCTGGAAAGCTGATCCGATATTTACACGGTTCCTACTTCTTGCCTTATTGCCTTAAGCCCTCTTTTGTTCCGCAGACGTTTTCCTCTTTTGTTTTTTATCCGCCATCTCTACCTTTCTGTCGCTCGGCTCGCTAATGTCCATCCTGTGCAGTGAACGCTCTCTCCCCCACATCATGAGTAGACAGGGCCCTTACTGCTGATTGGCTACAAGTTTGTTTTGCTAGTCGGCCCGAATCAGTTTTCTAAAACGTTTTTGAAAAATCGCTTACCCCACCTTTAATAGTTTGCCATAAGAGATACTCTTACACGTGAACTCATTCACACAGTAGCTCAGCGTAGGGCAACTCAGTTGGGATGAGAAGAATAATGATTAGTCATGCAAATAGTGTTGGTAGCCTGAAGTGCCAAAAACCATGTTGCACGACAAATGTGTGTTGCAAAACTCCACAGAGCCAGCTCATAGCACAGAGTCCACTATTTGTTCCAGCTCAAAGCAGCAGTGGAGCTGAAAGAATAACAATTATTAGACGGGCAGACTAGTGTTTGGTAGCATGACGCGCCAAAAAACCATAGCGCACGACAAATGTGGGCTGTGGAGCCCGTGCCTAAAAACAGTCACATGAACAAGAGTTGGAAGCGTAAGCGCCAAATCAATGTACGTGCCTTAATTAATGCAGTGCCGGAGTAGAGAGAGACAGGTAAAACCCTGCTCACTCTGCAGCCCGAGTCACTATGGCATTAGGTGTAAAACAGCTTGCCATAGGAATTTACTCTAGATATGCGAGCGTGCCCACTGATTTGTTCCAGCTCAAAGCAGCAGCGGAGCTGAAAGAAAAATTAACAGCCGGGCAGACTAATGCTTGGTAGCATGAAGCGCCAAGACCGTAATGCATGACATACATCTGCTGCAGGACTCCTAGAGTCTGCGCCTAAAAGCAGTACATGAAACAAGAACTGGAAGCGTAAGCACCAATTCAAATGCACGTGCCTGCATTAGTGCAGCGCAAAAGTAGAGAGAGAGAGAGATAGGAAAACCCATCTGCATTATAGCATTAATGTTAAAACAGCTTGCCACTTAATGTTCCAGCTCAACGCAGCAGCAGAGCTGAAAGAAATATTATATTACTCGGGCAGACCAACGCTCGGTAGCATGAAGCGCCAAGACCATGGTGCACGACAAAACATCTGCTGCAGGACTCCTCAGAGTCCGCACCTAACACAAACAAGAGTTGAAAGTGTAAGCGCCAATTCAAATGAACGTGCCTGCATTCGTGCAGTGCCACAAGTAGAGAGAGAGAGATAGGCAAAACCATCTGCTCACGCTAGAGCCCGCGTTATAGCTTTCAATAAGCGGCTTGTCTATAAGAATGCTCTTATCCGTGAGCTCATCCACTTATTTGTCTCAGCTCGACGCAGCAGCGGAGCTGAAGGAAATAGTCGGGCAACTAATGCTTGCTAGCACAAAGCGCCAAAATCATAGTGCACAACAAATATCTGCTGCAGGACTCCTCAGAGTCCGCGTCTAAAAAAAGAGTTGGAAGTGTAAGCGCCAAATCACATGAATGTGTCTGCATCAGTGCAGCGCAGCAGGTAACGTTAGAGAGAGAGGGGGAAAACCGCCAGCTCACTGTTATAGCTTGCTATAAGAATACTCTGAAACACGTGAGCTCTTCCACTTGTTTCAGCTCAACGCAGCAGCGGAGCTGAGGGAAGTAGTTGGGCAACTAATGCTTGGTAGCACGAAGCGCCAAAATCATAGTACACAACAAACATTTGCTGCAGGACTCCTCAGAGTTTGCGTTTAAAAACAGTACACGAACAAGAGTTGGAAGCATAAGCACCAAATCAAATGAACGTGTCTGCATTAGTACAGCACAGCAGGTAACGTTAGAGAGAGAGGGGAAAAACCTCGGCAACCGCAGAACTGGAACAGCGGGGGTTGAACGAACATCTCTCCTTCCTCAGAAAGAGAGCGAGCCCAGAGCACAACTTTACTTACAAACACAGATATCACGGATACAACAATAGATAAAGGCCGCGAAGCGGTCTTCCTACCTGTTTCCTCGTGAGTCCGTGTAACATGCATCCATACATACCGGAAAACTCATTGTGTCCGCTTTAGCGGAGTAAACTGCTCTAAATAAATAGATGGCTTAGAACACAAGAATCTCTTTCCGACGGTCAACAGAGGATTCACTTCCATTTGATTAAGTATGACGTCTTGTCACAATTTTGCGACTTTGGCGCTAAGAGGGTTAAAATCTGATGAAATAGCGCACAGCACGCATAAATGAGCATACGTGATGTATGCTCGGGGCGGTGCTAAGCGCTATTGGCCAATGAATTGGCGTGATGGTATAAGGGCTTCAGACATTCGTCACACCGGAGGTATTCCCATAGCGATGACGTCATCGCAACGTTCATAAGTGAACCTATGAAAGGGAACTCTCCTTTCACTTGGCAACTGTGAAGTGGAGCAGGACAACCTCCCACCAGTCCTTGTTTTGGATTCTCATCCACAGGCAACCCGTTTTGGGGCGCGGGGAGTAGCATTTTTACTGCGTGATAAATATGAACAGCACGGCAAAGCGGTTTAAATGCATATTTATCCATAAATTAATAAATACTAATTCTGCTGTTAAAAACAAATGAAGAAGCCGTGTATGAGAGTGGTTATTATGTGCAAACAGTAAGCAACTCTGTATTTGTGCAGTGTGCGCATGTCAAAAACATTAATTCCGATTTGAAGCTTGTGACATATAAACGCGCACATCAACCCGATCACTTTATTTAGCGTTCATGTAAACACTACATTCAGATTCATCAATCGGAATGAATTCAGTCTGATTGAACCAAAAATTGTGCATGTAAACGTAACCAGTGTGAGATATTTAAATGTAGAACAATATTTAAAAACATTCCACGCCCCTCTTACAATACATCTATCTACTCCTTGACTTGAGTGCAGAATCAAAGTTTTCAGTTTATTTATTTATTTATCTAGAACACGGCATTTACATTCTAATGCTGTACACAAGGTCAAGCTACATTATGACACACCCTTCTTCAATGTTCTGAAGCAATTGCATGTTTTCTGCAGGTAGTCAACCTGAAGCATGCATTTTCAACCTGAAGCACATTCTTGATGCATTTGCTGTAAATTATTTATTTAATGACCCAAACAAAGCTACCTGGAAATGCACTTAGAGAAAAGACTAATGTCAAACCTGGTCAGTTTGTTGATGACATCTCCTTGTAGAGACGACTCCCAGTTCAAAGGATCAAAATGGACAGGCTGCCAGGTCCACAGAGAGTTGTAGGGTCATTGAAAACTCAAGGTATTTATACTGTTTTTATATCAAAACCCTGATCAGAAATGACTCACTTCATGCTAGTGACTAGGCACTGTGCCAGTGACAATGCAGTGACTAGGCACTTTGATCAGACTGAATCCCTCTTCAAAATACCTCACAGAAAAGAGAATTACGTAATGTCTCCCATTGCAGTACATGGCAGAGAGATAGACAATATCTAGGATTCCATGATAGCATTGATGTATAAATATGTAAATAGTAAATTTTAGTTGAAAATGGGCCTACTTGCACATTTATTCTGAGATAGACGTCTTTGATAACTGATGTGTTTATAAGATGACTGTGATATAATAGGTATTCTGAAGTGACCTCGAATCAGATGCTATTCATAGAAATATCAATAATGATCATGCTTTTGTTATACTGTACTTGTAAACCTGAGGCCTCCACCTTTATTTTCCTAAATAAAATATAATTTACTTTAAAACTCAACTTAATCTCAGGCAAAAAAAGCGACTTTTCATATGCAATGTTTTTACTGCACATATGCTGAAATGTGCAATATGGACTTATTTACAGCATCTGAAACAAAAGTTTTCAATAAAGAACAAGAAAAGTTTTGTGTTGCTGAATTGGTGGCTGATTCGTGTGAATTTGTATGATCTTGCTAGTACATTTTCGTACAATCTGCCAGTGGCAGGCATGTTTAAGAGTGGGGTTAGGGGTGGACATTCACACTTACTTTTTTCCCCCTATAAATGTATGTTTTTGTATGATTCACAACAAACAAATTCATACAAAATCTCAGCTTCATAAAATAGTTATAATTTCCTGTAAGATTCGGTTAAAAGTTTTATGTATGGAAAGCTTTAGAAACTTAAAAATCTTTACATGTCCACTATATTATATTTGTATTATACATGTTTACTAGTAAATATATTTAAATTCAAAGCCGTTGTAAAATATTCTATAAACACACACCTGTGATCTTATTACTTAAGTATTACTGTTGCTGTGTGATTTTTTTTATGAAACCTTTCCAGGTAAATTAAGTAGCTGTCTTATAAAGGCTGTCAAAGCAGCTTCAAAAGTTATTTGATGCCTGTTTCACATATATTTTTTCAACCATATTAATCACATTAAATCAGTATTTGATGTACCTAAAAAGATTCATAAACATTTGATTTGTTCATACTTAAAATGCCTTCATGTTAGATGCTGTCATGTAAATATATGAAAATATATGTTGTTAGAACAAATAAATATCTCTGATTACTGACATTAAATATCACTGACCTTATTACATTACCGTTATGCACTTAATATCGTCATTGTTAAAGGGATAGTTCACCCAAAAATGAAAATTATGTAATTAATTACTCACCCTCATGTCGTTCCAAACCCGTAAGACCTTCATTCATCTTCGGGAACACAAATTTGAAAATATCTAAGATATTTTTGATGCATTCCGAGAGCTCTCTGACCCTCCCATAGACAGCAAGGATATTGCCACGATCAATGCACAGAAACTTAGCAAGGAGATCATTAAAATAATCCATGTGACATCAGTGGTTCAACCGTAATTTTACGAAGCTACAAGAATACCTTTTGTGCACAAAGAAAACAAAAATAACGACTTTATTCAACAATTCGTCTCCTCTGCGTCACCCTATAGCACATTTAGTAAAGTATCACATACGTAAACAACGTATGTACGCGGATACGTTGTTTACATTCAGATCAAAGCGTAAACAACGTAAACTGCTGACACAGAACAGCATACATTGTTTACGTATGTGATACTCTGGGTGACGCGGTGGAGATGAATTGTTGAATAAATTCGTTATTTTTGTTTTCTTTGCACACAAAAAGTGTTCTCGTAGCTTCGTAAAATTACGGTTGAACCACTGATGTCACATGGATTATTTTAACGATCTCCTTGCTACGATTCTGAGTCTTGATAGTGTACGGATACTTGCTGTCTATGGGAGGGTCAGAGAGCTCTCGGAATGCATCAAAAATATCTTAATTTGTGTTTCTAAGATGAATGAAGGTCTTACAGGTTTGGAATGACATAAGCGTGAGTAATTAATGATAGAATTTTCATTTTTGGGTGAAGTATCCCTTCAATCACTGTCATCACCATCATTATAATCATCACTTCACCATCTTTGTCCTCAGATTTTCTACAGTCACCTCGCACCTTTCTCATCTCAAGTGTTTTGTTGTTTCAGAGTTTCAGTGGATATCTGAGCTGGTGGCACCTGCAGCCACATCCAGAGCTGCAGACCCTGATTCTAGCAGATTGATTTCGCCTGAGCAGAAAAACACTGCTGCACCCAATAGATCTTCAGCTACATCTGTGGACACACAACGAGAACGACCAGAAAATGCAAGCACTATTGTGTCTCAACCTACAATATTTAACAGCAATACTGTTACCACAACCAGCATCCCCTTTACAACAACCACAAACCAGATTAGCACTACCCAATCATCTGCTGCTAAACGACACTCCAAAACACCTAGGACAACAATAAGAACTACAACTACACAATCTCCAAAGACAACAACTAGAATCCTGCCTGACTCCACCTCACAGAGCGCTAAGTTGGACCCTTCAAAAAGCACTTTAGGAATTCCCAGAGCTGCTGCTACTGAGGCCTCAATGCTAAGATGTAACATTACTGACAAGATGTGGATAAAAACAGGTGTGATTGCTCAGATCAAATGGTGATCTTTATGAAATTACAGAAAATTGTTGTACTTTAAATCAGTGTTGTAATCATTCAAGTCTGAGTCAAGACTGAGACCAGAAGTGGTTGATTCCTAGTTAAGTCCACATGTTCCCAAGTCATTGACAAGACCAAGAAACTGAAAATATGGTCTTGGACTCGAACTCAGGATTGAGTTCAGTTTCAAGTACTACAACATTTACTGTCATCTGCCACTGCTGTCATCATTCATGCTGAATAAATCTACATGCACATGTTTAATTAATGTTGAAAGCTATTTGTTATCATGACAGCACATGTAGGTGCTACTGAATCAGTGTTACATTACTCAATAATTGACTTGATCTCGAGTCCAAGAGCATATTTCCATGATGGATTTGGGAGCATGTGGACTAGGTCTTGACTTGAACTTAACCTTCTTCTGGTCTTGACTTGGGCCCTGTTTACAGTTGATATTAAGATTATGGTTGATCGGGTCATAACAAGTTGAGGAGACACATTTGTGTTTATACCTGTTTTTTAATCAGTCTCTTTTGTTCACTATTTATTTCAATTTCTTTGAGGGAAGAGTCTATGGGTGGGTGTATGTATGGGCTTTTTCTGATCTTTAAATCTAATATTGCAAAATAAGCTCATGCAATTTAGTTATGAGCGTAAAAGGAGACAGGATTCTTAAACATCTTAATACCAGGTGTAAACAGGGCATTGGATGAACTGATCCTGACTACAGCACTACTGTAAATTTCAGTGAGCACTGCAAATAGGTGTATTCAAATGCCTTACAGAATTAGTATTACATAAATTTACAATGTAATCGATAACCTTATATTTTTCAATGCATTTTTCACTTCATTTTTCCCCCTGTCAATGACAGTGTTGTCCGTACAGTTACGGAGGAGTCGTCTAGACAGTATTTTGAAGCAGAATCTCCCTCGAGGGTTTACTCACGCTCTGAAGAATGCCTTGAACGACAGCACGGTTCAGGCTAAGGTTTGCACTTCATGAATTTATAACACAGTCATCATTTACAGTTTGTTCTGCATCAAGTATGCACCAACACAAATGACATTTTGCTTTAAGCAATGTTTGATGTCTTGATATAACTACCACAAGACCTACCCTCTAAATCCGACCCCTTCAGTCATACATCCTTCTCTTAACATTAGCAAACCCATACTGAAGTTTTATTATACCTGCAGAGTTAGTGTTTTAGCCAATCACCAGGCTGTAAAACCCATGTGACTGATTGCTCTGAAAGTGCAAGAAAAATATAAATCCTTTTCACATGGTTTTGAGCACTCCAAAAAGATAAAACATCTACTATAATATAAATATTTTTTTATTGCTGTATATATGTTGCACACAAATTGTATCATTAAGAATATCCATCCCTGGCTAAAAGATTTGTTTTGCACACATAATGGTGTAATTCACCAGCAGGGGCTAAGCATCCGTGTTATATATCTTGTTTTCAGCAGCTTTGTTGCTGTATTTGTGTCTATTGCTTTCCATCTTCTCTTTCTCATTTGAATATACGTTTACTTCAGATGTGTCCCTTAGTGAAAACTGTATGTCTTATTTTAGTCAAGGGAAGCTAGGCTAATCTGCTAAATACTGACACCTAACAAAACCAAACACACAATCATTGTCAGGCAGAGTCAAACCTATAGGAGAAGAAAAAATAAATTGGGTGAAAATGGAAACAGAATACTGCTATTAGTCACCCCTCAGTTACATCTTAGGCTTTTTCTGCCTGTTTGTCCCAAGATAAAAGCTTTGATGTCAATGCAGTCCTCATGTTGGAAGCAATCCGGGGAGAGCTGCAAAGTTTGTGACTCATCAAATTGTTGATTGAAGGAACTACAGGGGTTTGGATTTAGCCATAATTTTGTAATGTAAGAACATAAAAACAATTCAAAATATTAAAGAACAAAAGGTATACGAGTATAATAATGATTCTAACATAACACTAAGCCAAACACCAATAAAACAACTACATATATGTGTATGTATAACCATACACACACACACACACACACACACACATATATATATATATATATATAT
>NW_015557060.1:127174-127882 GCF_001515605.1 Sinocyclocheilus anshuiensis | reverse complement strand
TTCCACAACAAATGGCCAAGCAAGCGCAGACACTGACAAGATACGCGATACAGAACGAGACCAAACGCGCTATAATAAATATATACACACACACACTTTATATGCTGTGCGTTAAGATCCATAGGTTAACAATAGTATTAATTAAGATTAGCTTATTGAACTTTTGATTTTAATTAGGGGTTGAACGACTTCTGATTTGTTAAAGTCGACGTTTATGTGATGAAAGTCGAGTCGAAGTCGACTAGTCGCTGATGATGTCATTAATGAACAAATAAGTCTGGAGCTGTGACAAACACCTTGTGCACAGCTATGGTATATGACAGCGCTGCCCACATGGCTATTGCTCCTATAACAGCTCCTATTGAGAAATCACAGAACAGTGACTACGTTTACATGGACATCAGTAATCTAATTATTTACCTAATACTAAATAAGCCAATATTACGATTATGGTGTTTACATGAGTGGCTTTTAGAATATTCCTTTCATGTTCCCGTTTTACATGTTATAGTACATAGTTCGATTAATGACACACGTCATTACGTCCCCACGTGACGCCATCCAACGTCCCCTCCGGAATTTCACATATAAACATAGTTCGTCTTCGTGATGATGCCATGTACAGTTTTGGGTGTTTAATTTTTAATTTTATGAAAGCTTCAAGTGCAGTTAATTATTTGTACGTGCATACAGACGACGGCGGTGTTG
>NW_015557060.1:123053-126854 GCF_001515605.1 Sinocyclocheilus anshuiensis | reverse complement strand
CAGACGATGGCGGTGTTGAAGCTCTTTTATTTGCCGTCAAACGGTTCACCACTGCCGTGTGTGTATCCTGTCGCAAAATGTGGCGAAAAGTCCAACACGACGGTAATAATTTGATTAAGGTGTTTACATGTCTATACTGCACTTCAGTAATGCGACTAAAATAGGAATACTCCACATGTCTTAATTCGATTAGTGTTTACTTCGATTATGACTTTAGCCGGATTAAGGTAATCAAAAATCTCTGTTTACATGGTAGATTCTTAATCATAGTATTGTCTTAATTGTATTAAAATCGGAGTATTGTTGTCCATGTAAACGTACTGAGTGTTGACAATACATTTCCGCGCTGTATGATTCTGTGTGCGCGCGAAGTGTGCGTGATGTACGAGCTACTGTCTGTAGCCTATGTGTGTGCATTACAGTGCAGCAGCGCATTAGATTAGAATGGTGATTAACTTACCTGTACAATAAGCTGTTTAAAACGTGCATTCTCCTGTTCAATTTCGAGCATCCAGTAATATAATCACACATGTCTTGTGGAGCGCTATCAGAGTATGCATTTATTTGTCATTTTAACTGTTTGGAAACTGAGCGTAAATGTGGAAGTCCTTCAAAGATTTCTTATCCTGTTGCGCCCTCTATAGGACCAGCGACTAGTCGACGTCAAGTTTAAAGTGTCATGGTAGAGCATTGAAGTCGATTAGTCGGTGCAACCCCTAATTTTAATATTGTTTTTAAAAGTATTCATCTTTGTTTGGATTGTGACTAAAATGCAGTGGTTACATCTCATTTCAAATAGCTACGAATTATTATTTTTTTTAAGGCTAGTATGGCCTATAATAGAGCAAATATACATCTTGATCTTGTTCATGTACTCTTTTGTTGTTTCTTATATCTTGCTTAAACTAAGAAAAAAGTATTGGCAATCGGAATTGGCCTTGAAAAATTATGATCGGTTTACAAGTATTGTCACTGGTAGTTCATGTTAACTAATGTGGTTAACTAATGTTAACAACTTGTACACTTATTCTGAAATGTTACTATTATAATAGACAATTAGTAGATTAGATAGTCCTGCCCCCAGCCGATGGGCTGGGCTGATTCAGTGCTGGGCTGATATTCATGAAACAGCAGTTTTGCTCTTGTGATGTTGCTTACTTACATCTTGAATCAGAATCAAGCATTCAGCAATGCCACAGCATAATAAAATAAAGTTCGTTTGAGAATCGTACTGTTCAGAGAATGTTTGTGCAGTGCACATAACGGAGTTCTGCATGTTTCAGCAACTTCTTTTCATTTGGTTTCTTCTATGTGCATATCCTTGTTGTATGTGTGTGTAGTTCTGAGGTTTGTAGGGCCTGGAGATGACCTCAAGTCCTGCAGATTTACTCAGATGATGGAGCAGAGACTGGAGAATGCTTTTGCTGAAGCAGAGGCCATATTGATGAACTCACACAGCGGTCTCACTGTACAGGTGGGAGGGCCTAAACTTTAAATTACCTTTATTTTACCTTTATTTATTTTGTATTTCAAATGAGGAGGTTTTTGTTTTGTTCTGTTCTTTTTTGGGGGGGAAATGCTGACAATTCCATTTTGTTGATTTTGGTAAAGGTCAGTCTGAGCACTAGTAAAATATAACACATTTTCTGATTCTCGCTCCTCTTTTCTCACAGATCTTGAGCACATCACAGACTATGGGTTCTCCTGCTGTATCTCTGATATATGTGGTGCATAATGGCAGTGTCACTCTCAATGGCACAACTGCCAGTAACCTTCTCAGCCAACTGACTGCTGAGCTTGTCGGTTACTTCCTGTTTTACCCTCCACTGATCACAGCTGAGCGTAAGTTCTCCCTGGCATTCCTCAATTATACAAATAGGATGTAACATATGCAATTGTTACACTTTTTTATTTCCTTTTATATTCCTTTTGGGAAAAGTGTTGGTAAAGGATGCAGAATTTACATATAATATATAATAAAGATTAAAATTATATAAATCAGTTGAGTATGATTCAGTATGGTCAATTTTTTGTTCATATTTTTGTAAACCTGAAAGAAAACACACACACACACACACACACACACACACACACACACACACACACACACAGCATTAATGCTAAATATGTTTTTTCAGACATGATCATCTGAACATGTTAGAGGCATAAAAAGATAGATGATTTTCTACCAGAGAGAGGTTTCTGTTTGGTTTGTAGTGTTCACAGGAGGTGGAAACAGGTTCATGCATACATGGGCCAGGGCACAGCACGCACATCAAAGCCAATTACAGGGAATAATAATTAACAGTAGGGAATAACGGATACACTTATGTGTGTGTCTGTGTGGAAAGAACATGGTTCCACATGCAACTGTAATGTGATGGTGAGAATATCACACACCTCACTGTCACAGTTTTGCTCATACTGACTGTGAGGTCATTTGCTTTCTCCTCACAGTCCATTCTTATCTGCTTTGTCTCTGCTTTGTTGAAGTTTCTGTATTTATATTTAATTATTTAGCAGATGCTTTTCATCCAAAATGAGGACAATAGTAGCAATCAAACCAACAAAAGAATAACAATATTTGACCCTGGCTGTGAAAACCCAGCTAAAGTCTTTTTTTTTTTTGGTGATTTACTGTTTTCTACATAAAACCATCCTTCATAAGGTAAAGAACATTCTGTGAAAATGTAACCTTGATATCTTTAATATCGACTGAGCAGGATCAAAGCAATGTCTTTGGAAACAAGCTTTCTTATCTATTCTCCCTCTCTACAACAGTTTATCTTGCTTTCTTTCTCGTCCCTCTCACTATCTTCCCTCTTCAGCTCTGGAATACCACAACCTTAACACATCTATAGCAACCAGGCCATTTTGGATAATCACAGGTAATCGTCTCACTAATGTTGTTCATTACTAGCCATATGAGTGAAAGAGCTTGATTTAGAGGGAACATTTGTTTCTTTTCTGTTTGCTCTGTTGACATTTCTGACACCCGCCCACCTCTTTTGTTATGGATGACTGATATTTCCACAGTTCCTCCATTATGAAAGATGATTTTCACTCCCATCCCTGTTTTATGGGATTTTAAAATCAGAATTGGTTTTGTGGTTTTTACTTCATGTCTGTTTACTTTAAGATCATCTATAGTATATGCTTATACTTCACAAATAAATAATTCTCAAATAAACAATAATTGAAGATGTTTTGTTTTGTTGTGATATATTACACACATTTTTGTCATGCATGACAAATACTTAAGCAATTTACTCCAGTGGATTTGTATAATAACATGCTGTTGTTCTATGCCAAGATTAGATCATTTAACTTTCTTTCTGTTCTTCATAAACACATCAAACACATCAATCTTCTGAACCGCCTCAGTATAATTGAACCAATTATACTGTCTAATTATTTATAGTTAATCAAGATTTGAGTAATGCTGTCTTTAGTAATGCTAGTACTCAGGAACTCTTTGAGGTTTCTCTGGACTTACTCTGATATTGACAGAGTAGGTGAAGTTCAACACCATTAAGAAGTAACTAGTGTGCACAAGATTGTGTTGCAGTGCATCAGTCCAAAAGAAGTGAAATAAAGTGCATCCATCCATAATAAAATTGGGGGGTGAACAAAGGCCTCCTGTAGTGAAATGCGTTTTTGTAAGAAAAATAACCATATTTAAAACGTAATAATCAATTTAATCAAGCTTGCGCTCACTGTTGTACATGGAAGCAGCTCTGGGCGGATGGCGTAGGACATCCATGCGCCACTCAGAAGTGACGAACGCGGAAGCACAGGGGA
>NW_015557060.1:122213-122846 GCF_001515605.1 Sinocyclocheilus anshuiensis | reverse complement strand
ATTTAAATGATTTTAGCAAATGGCTGCAATATAACAAAGAGTGAAAAATTGAAGGGGGTCTGAATACTTTCCGTACGCACTGTACACCTAGGATGGCTTGAGGGTGAGTAAATAATAGGGTTAATTTTCATTTTTGGGTGGCTAGAGAGACCAATCACCTTCGATTGTTAACAAAACAAGCCAATAAGTGTTGGCGTGCGATCTTTGCGTTGCGCACCCCGCCCCGCAGCACGGGTATATAAGGAGAGCGCTTGCAGTCGCACATTCAGTTTTTCGCTGAGGAGCCGAGACAGTGTGCCTCGGCTGTACAGCGGTGGTACAGCAACTGTGGCGACGGGACGTCCGACGTGACGTCTCCGTTCCCTCCTTCAGGGAATGAGGGTTACATATGTAACCGAGACGTTCCCTTTCAGTCACTTACGTTCAACGTTACATCAGTGACTGACGGATTGGGATCCCAATGGAAAACGCCACTATTGCTGACCCCCTCCAGTGCCCTGCGAAAGCTGGCAAGTCCCCCCACGCCAGTTGGGCCGGAAGATAGGGCAGGGCTGAGGCAGATGTGTCAGCTGCTGCTGTTCCATACAGTGGGATATTGGATAACACTGGGAAAGTGCACCCAAGTAGGGGAAA
>NW_015557060.1:118965-122010 GCF_001515605.1 Sinocyclocheilus anshuiensis | reverse complement strand
GGCTTGTTTAGTTAACACTCGAAGGTGATTGGGCTCTCGGGCGAGATCCCAATTCGTCAGTCACGACTGACGTAACGTCTCCGTTCCCTCCTTCAGGGAACGAGCGTTACACAAGTAACCGAGACGTTCCCTTTCAATCAGTCACGTTCGATGTTATGTCAGTCGTGACTGACGAATTGGGATCCGTATGGAAAACGTCACTATTGCTGACCCCCTCCAGTGCCCTGCGAAAGCTGGCAAGTCCCCCCACGCCAGTTGGGGTGGAAGATAGGACAGGGCTTAGGCAGAGATATCCGCCACTGCCGTTCCACACAGTGGGATATTGGATAACACTGGGAAAGCGTACCAAGTAGGGGAACGCTACGGAAGCCACATCCTGCGTATAGGAGGTATCATGTGGAAGTTACACATATGAACTGGCCATAGGGTAGTGCTACATATGGAAGTCCCTGCAGTAAACTCAGCCCACCTGGGGTGAGATCACTATGCAGCAGAGACTGCAGAGAAATCTCTGCTAGGGAAGACACGGGCTTACCAAGAGGGAAGCCGTACCGTGGAAGAATACACATGTGGGATCACCCGAAGGGGGAATCACTACACACGGGCACCTAGCCCAGCACAAAGGCTGACCTTAAGCATACACACGAGTGCTGGACCTGGCGTCTGGCGCTCCGCCACGCCTGACCGCCGAGGGTGCCGCAGGAACTTCAACATGGTTCACCAAAAGGGAAACTTAACTGAGAAGCACTTAAGCGCAAGTATCTGGTCCGTAGAGGGGAATGGCGCAGCAAGCATGATCGACACCGAGCGGGTCCAGTGTTACTGACCCTCTAAGGTAAGTACACGAGAGGACACGGGCTCTACACAGAGATTATAGGATCTCGCAAATGTGTTAGGTGTCGCCCAGCCGGCAGCTCTGCAGATATCTGCTATCGAGGCGCCCCGCGCCAATGCCCAAGAAGATGCCACTCCACTCGTAGAGTGTGCTCTCACTCCGAGGGGGCAAGGTAAACATTGGGCCTGGTATGCCAAGACTATAGCCTCCACTATCAGAGTGGGCAAGTCTTTGTTTGGAGACAGCCTTTCCCTTCTGCTGTCCTCCAAAGCAGACAAAGAGCTGGTCTGAGGTCCTGAAGCTCTGTGTACGGTCCACGTAAATGTGCAAAGTGCGAACAGGACAGAGCAGAGCAACGGCTGGGTCTGCCTCCTCCCGGGGCAGTGCTTGCAAGTTCACCACCTGATCCCTGAAAGGCGTGGTGGGAACTTTGGGGCACATATCTGGGCCGGGGTCTCAGGACAACGTGAGAGTCGGCCAGTATGAATTCCAGGCACATGTCGTCGGCTCTACTGACTGCAGAGGTTCGAAGGGCTCCTCCTTCAAGGCCATCAGGACCGAGGGGAAATCCCAAGAGGGTAATAGGTGGGGGCGCGGAGGATTCAGCCTCCTCACACCCCTAAGGAACCTGATGATCAAGTCATGCTTCCCAACAGACTTGCCGTCTACTGCATCGTGATGCCTACTGCATCGTGATGTGCGGCGATAGTGGCGACATACACTTTGAGGGTGGAGGGAGACAGCCTTCGCTCCAGCCCTTATTGCAGAAAGGAGAGCACGACCGCATTCGGGCATCTACAGGGGTCTTCCTGCTGGGAAGAACACCAATCGACGAACAGGTTCCACTTCAGCGCGTAGGCGTGCCTCGTAGAGGGGGCTCTAGCTGAAGTGATGGTGTTTACTACCGCTGGAGGTAGATCACCTAGAACCTCCGCATCCCGTCCAGAGACCACACGTGGAGATTCCACAGGTTTGGGCGCGGGTGCCAGAGGGTGCCCCCTCTCTGAGAAAGGAGATCCTTCCTCAGAGGAATACGCCAAGGAGGGGCTGTCGCGAGGAGCATCAGTTCTGGGAACCAAGTCCGACTGGGCCAGTATGGCGCTACTAAGATGACCTGCTCCTCATCCTGCCTGACCTTGCACAATGTCTGTGCGAGAAGGCTCACTGGGGGAAACGCATACTTGCGTAGGCCCCGAGGCCAGCTGTGTGCCAGAGCATCCTTGCCGAGGGTCCCCTCGGACAGGGAGTAAAACAGCTGGCAGTGTGACGTGTCTGGAGAGGCAAACAGGTCTACCTGAGCATCCTCGAAGCGTGTCCAGATCAGTTGGACTATCTCGGGGTGGAGTCGCCATTCTCCCGGAAGGGCGGGCCGGCGTGAGAGCTTGTCGGTTGCAGGATTGAGCTTGCCTGGGATGTGAACGGCGCGAAGCGACCTCAGATGCTTTTGACTCCAAAGGAGGAGATGGAAAGCGAGTTGCGACATGCGACAGGAGCGTAGACCGCCCTGGTGGTTGATGTATGCAACGGTCACAGTATTGTCCTTTAGGACCAGTACGTGCTTGTCGTGTAGCAGCGATTTGAAGCTATTAACTCGAGGCAATTGATACGCCACTGCAGACGAGGCACTGTCCAGGTGCCCGATGCTGCACGCCCGTTGCACATGGCACCCCAGCCCATGGCAGAGGCATCTGTTGAGACAACAATATGCCTGGACACTTGTACTAGGGGAACTCCCGCCCGAAAAAAGGCAAGGTCCGACCACGGGCTGAAGGTCTGGCGGCAGGACGGGGTGACTGAGACCCGGTGAGTGCCAGGCGTTGCCATGCCCATCTCGGGACTCGGTCGTGAAGCCAACGCTGAAGCAGTCTCATATGAAGCAATCCGAGTGGCGTGACAGCGGCAGCAGATGCCATATGCCCCAGGAGCCTCTGAAACTGTTTCAGTGGGACCGCCCTCCTGCGCTGAAATGACTCCAGGCAGTTCAGCATCGACTGGACACGTTCTACTGAGAGGTGTACTGTTAGATTGACCGAATACAACTCCATACAGAGAAAAGAGATCCTCTGCATGGGGGAGAGTTTGCTCTTTTCCCAGTTGACCCGAAGCCCCAACCGGCTGATGTGGCTGAGTACCACGTCACTGTGTTCGCACAACTGTGCTCGAGACTGGGCCAGTATGAGCCAGTTGTCGAGATAGTTGAGAATGCGAAT